>NW_027013085.1:115000-372157 GCF_036934945.1 Oncorhynchus masou masou
CTCCACAGTGTGTAGTATAACACAGAATGACCAGACCTCCACAGTGTGTAGTATAACACAGAATGACCAGACCTCCACAGTGTGTAGTATAACACAGAATGACCAGACAGACCTCTACAGTGTGTAGTATAACACAGAATGACCAGACCTCCACAGTGTGTAGTATAACACAGAATGACCAGACAGACCTCCACAGTGTGTAGTATAACACAGAATGACCAGACCTCCACAGTGTGTAGTATAACACAGAATGTCCAGACCTCCACAGTGTGTAGTATAACACAGAATGACCAGACCTCCACAGTGTGTAGTATAACACAGAATGACCAGACCTCCACAGTGTGTAGTATAACACAGAATGACCAGACCTCCACAGTGTGTAGTATAACACAGAATGACCAGACCTCTACAGTGTGTAGTATAACACAGAATGACCAGACAGACCTCTACAGTGTGTAGTATAACACAGAATGACCAGACCTCCACAGTGTGTAGTATAACACAGAATGACCAGACAGACCTCTCCAGTGTGTAGTATAACACAGAATGACAAGACCTCTCCAGTGTGTAGTATAACACAGAATGACCAGACCTCTCCAGTGTGTAGTATAACACAGAATGACCAGACAGACCTCTCCAGTGTGTAGTATAACACAGAATGACAAGACCTCTCCAGTGTGTAGTATAACACAGAATGACCAGACAGACCTCTCCAGTGTGTAGTATAACACAGAATGACCAGACCTCCACAGTGTGTAGTATAACACAGAATGACCAGACCTCCACAGTGTGTAGTATAACACAGAATGACCAGACCTCCACAGTGTGTAGTATAACACAGAATGACCAGACCTCTACAGTGTGTAGTATAACACAGAATGACCATACCTCCACAGTGTGTAGTATAACACAGAATGACCAGACCTCCACAGTGTGTAGTATAACACAGAATGACCAGACAGACCTCTCCAGTGTGTAGTATAACACAGAATGACAAGACCTCTCCAGTGTGTAGTATAACACAGAATGACCAGACAGACCTCTCCAGTGTGTAGTATAACACAGAATGACCAGACCTCCACAGTGTGTAGTATAACACAGAATGACCAGACCTCCACAGTGTGTAGTATAACACAGAATGACCAGACCTCTACAGTGTGTAGTATAACACAGAATGACCAGACCTCTACAGTGTGTAGTATAACACAGAATGACCAGACAGACCTCCACAGTGTGTAGTATAACACAGAATGACCAGACCTCCACAGTGTGTAGTATAACACAGAATGACCAGACCTCTACAGTGTGTAGTATAACACAGAATGACCAGACAGACCTCTCCAGTGTGTAGTATAACACAGAATGACCAGACCTCCACAGTGTGTAGTATAACACAGAATGACCAGACCTCTCCAGTGTGTAGTATAACACAGAATGACCAGACCTCCACAGTGTGTAGTATAACACAGAATGACCAGACCTCTACAGTGTGTAGTATAACACAGAATGACCAGACCTCTACAGTGTGTAGTATAACACATAATGACCAGACCTCCACAGTGTGTAGTCTAACACAGAATGACCAGACCTCTCCAGTGTGTAGTCTAACACAGAATGACCAGACCTCTCCAGTGTGTAGTATAACACAGAATGACCAGACCTCCACAGTGTGTAGTATAACACAGAATGACCAGACCTCCACAGTGTGTAGTATAACACAGAATGACCAGACCTCTCCAGTGTGTAGTATAACTCACTTCCTGTCTGTCTGAAAAACAGGGTGATATGATAAATGCTCACAGGAGTTGACATTCAGTCAAAACACTCATAGACTATCTAGTAGTGAAAGTGTCGTGATGTTAAAGGGAAGTTGTTTTCTCCCTCGGCGTTCAGTTGTTGCTCTTGTCTGACTGTTTACGTCTCTCTTGGACCGTTGATGCGTCACACTGTAATCAGTGCTGTGTACAGTTTGATGGAATCACTGTGTGTTTGGCAGGGAGCCTAGACTTCATTACGTCATGTCTCTGTCTGTGTCACGTCTCTGTGTCACGTCTCTGTGTCACGTCTCTGTGTCACGTCTCTGTGTCACGTCTCTGTGTCACGTCTCTGTCTGTGTCTCTGTGTCACGTCTCTGTCTGTGTCTCTGTGTCACGTCTCTGCATCTCTGTGTCACGTCTCTGTGTCACGTCTCTGTCTGTGTCTCTGTCGGTGTCTCTGTGTCACGTCTCTGTGTCACGTCTCTGTGTCACGTCTCTGTGTCACGTCTCTGTGTCACGTCTCTGTGTCACGTCTCTGTCATGTCTCTGTGTCACGTCTCTGTCTGTGTCTCTGTGTGTTCCAGGACTTCAGGTGCTGCAGACCGTCCAGACCTCTGTGGTGCTCCAGCTCACCCTGCCTCCAGGCCAGGGACCCTGCAGCTCCTCCCTCCACTCCAGCCTGCAGACCTCTCTACTCCACGACATGAGGGCCAAGGGTCTTTGCAGCCTGCAGGTTGGTGTGTGTGTCTGTGTGTCTGTCTGTGTGTATGTGTGTGTGTGTGTGTGTGTGTGTGTGTGTGTGTGTGTGTGTGTGTGTCTCTGTGTGTGTGTGTTTCTGTGTGTGTGTGTCTCTCTGTGTGTGTCCGAATGTCTGCCATCTACTGTTGCAATAAACGATAGTGAAAACCATGTGTAACTTGCTTTGAATGGAAAGGTGCCTGCAGGAGATATTCCAGAACCTGAACTAATGCAAAACATACGTTCTTAGAAAACGCTCAACTCATTAACTACAGATGTATTCATAAACGCAGCCAAATAAACCCTCTAGAAAATGTACATGTATGATTTATTCATATGGACTTGATTGATTTGGAATACCTAGGATAAGATAAGTAATCCTTCTCACCCCCCCCCCCCCCTTAATGATTTAGATGCACTATTGTAAAGTGGCTGTTCCACTGGATGTCAGAAGGTGAATTCACCAATTTGTAAGTCGCTCTGGATAAGAGCGTCTGCTAAATGACTTAAATGTAAATGTAATTTGCATATGACTGTTTTGTACCACAGCTAGTTGTCTATAGTTGACTAAGGAAGTCTGAGACAGAACTGTAGCGTAGAGCAGCTTGATGCACAAGGACCCCACTGGACAGGACGCTGGTTGACTAGCTACAGATGTAGGATCTTCATTTGAGCCAGTTTGCTACAGCAGGAAAATAGTCCTCCAGCAACAGGAAATCTTCATTATTTTGTTGATTATAATTATTGAGTCATTTTGTAGTGGTTGATGTCTTTTTCATAAAGGTTGTCTGACTACTGTGACCTTCAACTCTGTGTCAGTGTGTGATGAGTCTGTGCATGTTGTCTGACTACTGTGTCCTTCATCTCAGTGTCAGTGTGTGATGAGTCTGTACAGGTTGTCTGACTACTGTGATGTTCAACTCTGTGTCAGCGTGTGATGAGTCTGTACAGGTTGTCTGACTACTGTGACCTTCATCTCAGTGTCAGTGTGTGATGAGTCTGTACAGGTTGTCTGACTACTGTGTCTCTCCTGTTCCAGCTGGCGTCCGTCTCTGTGTCAACGTGTGATGAGTCGTCCGTCTCCGTAGAGTGTGTGAGTGAGGAAAGCGTCAGTGTTCAGGTCAGCTGGAGGGCTCTTCTCTCAGACCTTCCTGTCTCTGTTCTGCCTGACCTGCATGACGTCGGTAAGGAGCACAGACAACATTTCAGAAATATTTCTCAATGAAAAACAACAGATGCTGTCTCACACCCTTTAAATACGTCTCAGGACTAGTTTATACATTTTAAACTTTGACTTTGTGTGTATATTTTCTTGGAGGTCTGCCAAAGTGCATGTTCATGTTTCATTTAATGGAACAACAGAAGTATATGTGGATTTGAGTCATTAGTGATTTATCTGTTTCCAGATGTAGCGCTCAGTGAGGACAGGCTGTTGGATGGGCTGCTAGGCCTGATGGGTAGTGACCCCTACCGCTCTCTCTTGACCTCTGAACCCAGAGTCCTCTCTACCTCAGCACCCAACTTTGGCTGTTCCCATGGCTACCAGCGTGTTGGAACAGGATGTGGTACGTCCTTATTACCTGTCCCCCTAAAACACAACCTGGCCTGAACTAATGTATATCAGTTCATATGAAATGAAAGTACATACTGACTGATTTACTAAAGGTCACGACCCCGTTGACAGCATTATTAATAACTGAATGTATAACACACACCCTCTCTTTCTCTCTCCTCTCTCTCTTTTCTCTCTGTCCTCTCTCCCTCTTTTCTTACTCTCCTCACTCTCTCCCCTGCTTTCTTTTCCCTACTCTCTCTCTCTGTCTCTCTCTCTGTCTCTCTCTCTGTCTCTCTCTCTGTCTCTCACTCTCTCTCCCCTGCTTTCTTTTCCCTACTCTCTCTCTCTCTCTCTCTCTCTCTCTCTCTCTCTCTGTCTCTCCCCCTCTTTCTTTTCCCTTCTCTCTCTCTCTCTCTGTCTCTCTCTCTGTCTCTCTCTCTCTCTCTCTGTCTCTCTCTCTCTGTCTCTCTCTCCCTCTTTCTTCTCTCTCTCTCTGTCTCTCTCTCTCTCTCTGTCTCTCTCTCTGTCTCTGTCTCTCTCTCTCTGTCTCTCTCTCTCTCTCTCTGTCTCTCTCTCTCTCTGTCTCTCTCTCTCTCTCCCCCTCTTTCTTTTCCCTACTCTCTCTCTCTCTCTCTCTGTCTCTCTCTCTCTCTGTCTCTCTCTCTCTCTCTCTCTCTCCCCCTCTTTCTTTTCCCTACTCTCTCTCTCTGTCTCTCTCTCCCTCTTTCTTCTCTCTCTCTCTGTCTCTCTCTCTCTCTGTCTCTCTCTCTCTCTCTCTCTCCCCCTCTTTCTTTTCCCTACACTCTCTCTCTGTCTCTCTCTCCCTCTTTCTTCTCTCTCTCTCTCTGTCTCTCTCTCTCTCTCTCTGTCTCTCTCTCTGTCTCTGTCTCTCTCTCTCTGTCTCTCTCTCTCTCTCTCTCTGTCTCTCTCTCTCTCTGTCTCTCTCTCTCTGTCTCTCTGTCTCTCCCCCTCTTTCTTTTCCCTACTCTCTCTCTCTCTGTCTCCCTCTCTGTCTCTCTCTCTCTCTCTGTCTCTCTCTCTCTCTCTCTGTCTCTCTCTCTCTCTCTCCCTCTCTGTCTCTCTCTCTCTCTGTCTCTCTCTCTCTCTCTCTGTCTCTCTCTCTCTCTCTCTCTCTCTCTCTCTCTCTCTGTCCTCTCTCTCTGTCTCTCTCTCTGTCTCTCTCTCTCTCTCTCTCTCTCTGTCCTCTCTCTCTCTGTCCTCTCTCTCTCTGTCCTCTCTCTCTCTGTCCTCTCTCTCTCTGTCTCTCCCCCTCTTTCTTTTCCCTACTCTCTCTCTCTCTCTGTCTCTCTCTCTGTCGCTCTCTCTCCCTTTTTCTTCTCTCTCTCTCCTCCCCTATAGTGGTGTGTCCTGCGGGTATGTTTTCCAGTGGAGGTATGTGTTCTCCCTGTCCTCAGGGCTCCTACCAAGACCAGGAGGGGTCAGACTTCTGTACCATGTGTCCTAAAGGCACGTCCACTAACGGAGCTTCCACTGCCACACACTGTGAGTGAGGAGACATGGAACACGTTTCTCATTACCACTGGCTTTCTGTTGCTCAGCTCAGCCAGTGTTAGAGAGCACTTTATTATTATGGAGATCTATGATATTTACTACGGTCCAGGACCGTGGTCCCATCCCCTAAACATAGGCAGCTTAACTGCTCAACTCACCCAGTGTTAGAGAGCACTTTACTATTATGGAGATCTATGATATTTACTAAGGTCTAGGACCGTGGTCCCATCCCCTAAACATAGGCAGCTTAACTGCTCAACTCACCCAGTGTTAGAGAGCACTTTATTATTATGGAGATCTATGATATTTACTAAGGTCTAGGACCGTGGTCCCATCCCCTAAACATAGGCAGCTTAACTGCTCAGCTCACCCAGTGTTAGAGAGCACTTTACTATTATGGAGATCTATGATATTTACTAAGGTCTAGGACCGTGGTCCCATCCCCTAAACATAGGCAGCTTAACTGCTCAGCTCAGCCAGTGTTAGAGAGCACTTTATTATTATGGAGATCTATGATATTTACTAAGGTCTAGGACCGTGGTCCTATCCCCTAAACATAGGCAGCTTAACTGCTCAACTCACCCAGTGTTAGAGAGCACTTTATTATTATGGAGATCTATGATATTTACTAAGGTCTAGGACCGTGGTCCCATCCCCTAAACATAGGCAGCTTAACTGCTCAACTCACCCAGTGTTAGAGAGCACTTTATTATTATGGAGATCTATGATATTTACTAAGGTCTAGGACCGTGGTCCCATCCCCTAAACATAGGCAGCTTAACTGCTCAACTCACCACTGTTTTGTAATGTCCAGGTTTGACAGAGTGCCAGCGCAGTGGCCTGAGGTGTTCAGAGGGAGGGGACTTCCTGTCGGCCCAGCAGGACATCCAGACCAGGAGGTGGCGCTGTGTCACATCCAGCGGAGAACAGCTGGAGTGGACAACCACTGGCCAGCCTCTGTCTGAGGGAGAATGTTCAGGTACTGTCTGGGTCAGCGTTTTAAGAACAAAGAGTATCTTGTATTGCTGCCCCAGAAAGTGAATGTATTGTCTCTGTGGACTGGAAACAAACAAACAGTTTGAGCGTGAAGTTCTGAGTCAGGTGACTCAGGTCTATTGAAGTATTCTTTGTGGACCAGTGTTTTAACACATGGCTGAAACATCAACAGATACCTGAGTCACACTATGCGTCCCAAATGAAGCCATACTTCCTGTTTTGGCCAGGGACCATTGGGCTTTGGACAGAAGTAGTGTACTCCGTAGGGTGCCAGTTGGAACACTTCCTGTGACTCAGGTTCTGTCCGAGGATCACTAGAGAGAGACTAAACCCAGGAATCATGTTCAACAATGTTATTAGGATTTGAAGCACTGACAACTACAGGTTAAGAGTTTTGTGTGTGACCTCTACTTGTGCTGCTATGCTCTTAGTCAACAGTTCAAAGTTACAACCTTTCTTGAACTTAATTTATTTTTCTTTTTTTTTAACTAAAAGAAACTCGTATTACGTCAAGTGGTATATTTCTACATATTATATATACAGTACAGGAATGACTTAAGCGCTAAGAGCAATGTGCCATTGTTGTGTAAAGCAAGAGGAAAAAAAACACATTCAAAAACAAAAAAAGGAATTTCTGAAGTTTGGCTATTTTTTTGTGTGAGTTTTGTTGTTGTGTATCCTAATATTTCCCTTTCTCCTTCTGCAGTTCTGGAGAGGTTTGAGACAGTTCCCAGATCAGCGTTTTCTCTTGCAGCAGAAGACCATGTGGTCCTCAGCTCAGAGACGTCAGACACGACCATGGAGAAACAACTCAGGACGTGTGTGTCAGGTGAGGTCACTGTGGAAAGTTACATTAAAAACAACAAGTATTTCCACAATAAAAGGATGTCACACATGGCACGTGTGTTACTCACTACAGGCCTATGGACCCTGGTCAAAAGGCATACACTATATAGGGAATAGGGTGCAATTTCTGACTCACTACAAGTGTTTATATACCAAAACCACAAGTGTAAAACATTGGTTATGTTTGTGTCACTCCCCAGCTTGTGCCCAGGTCCAGACTTGTCTTTACGTCGTCCTTTACGCTGAAGAGGGACAAAGTCACTGTGAACTCTACAGCACCGACGCTGCTAACATCCGATGCCAAACCTCTGAGCAAGTATGGGACGTCCACAATGTGTCTTCTTCTCCGTCCACAGTGTGGACCCGTCCCAAATGGAGCCCACATTTCTTATATCGTGTTCTGGTCAAAAGCAGTGGTGGAAAAAGTACTCAATTGTTGTACTTGAGTCAAAGTGAAGATAACTTTATAGAAAATAACTCAAGTAAAAGTGAAGATACCTTTATAGAAAATAACTAAAGTAAAAGTGAAGATACCTTTATAGAAAATAACTAAAATAAAAGTGAAGATACCTTTATAGAAAATAACTAAAGTAAAAGTGAAGATACCTTTATAGAAAATAACTCAAGTGAAAGTGAAGATACCTTTATAGAAAATAACTCAAGTGAAAGTGAAGATACCTTTAAAGAAAATAACTCAAGTAAAAGGGAAGATACCTTTATAGAAAATAACTCAAGTAAAAGTCATCCATAATTTATATAAAAAGTAAAGTACAGATACCCTAAAAAAACAACTTAAGTAGTACTTTAAAGTATTTTTAGTGAAGTACTTTACACCACTGGTCGAAAGCAGTGCTCTATAAAAAGGGTGTAGGGTGCTATTTGGGAAGCAACCTATGTCATGTAGGTGTGTTGTACACAGAGCTTTCATCAGGCATCACCTATACTGCAGGCTCTGGACCCCTGATTCACACTACAGGAGATAGAAGAGGGCTCTGGACCCCTGATTCACACTACAGGAGATAGAAGAGGGTTCTGGCCCCCTGATTCACACTACAGGAGATAGAAGAGGGTTACCGGGTCATTAGATGGCTCTGGACCCCTGATTCACACTACAGGAGATAGAAGAGGGTTACCGGGTCATTAGGGTTCTGGACCCCTGATTCACACTACAGGAGATAGAAGAGGGTTACCGGGTCATTAGGGGTCATCTCATCAAACGAGGAACATCACTATAATCTCTCAGAAATGTTACTATCGTATTATATTCAATTATTCATTGCAGAACAAATCAACACACCAACTTGACATTGTAGATTTGATGCTTTCGAAACTGTTTGGCTGTGACTGCTGTTTCCGTTAGATAATGTTGGGTTGTGTGTTAACTCTTTCAAGTGTCCCCTTTCCTTGTGATTCCCAGACCAAAGGGTTCCTGGGAAATGCAGGTGCTGATATGTTCCAGAACCTGAGCTGTTCTCTGAAGGTGAACGGGGCTGACAGACAGAACGTCACGGTCATCAGGAAGAAAGGTTTAGTATGAGCTTGTTTGTCCTCTTATAAAGTGGTGAAATACACAACGTCCATCCTGTTGTTTGTCCTCCTCTCTCATAACAGTCCATGAAGTCCTCTCTCTCTAGCTCCTCTCAATGGAATAAGGAATTCACCTACTGTACAATCAGACATGAATCTGTTTCATTTATTCCTGCTCTAAATGCAGCTGTGTTTCTCTACCAGACCATGAGAATCCGTCTCTGTCTCTATCATAGGTCATGAGTTCACCACTAAGGCCCAGAAGACCTTTGAAAGGTTGAGTTTCCGTAAGGCCAGTTCCGGTGTTTACCGTACCGTGGTGTTTGCAGCTGAAGGAACCACTCTGACCGACGTCCATCGTTTCTGTCAGGACGAGTGTTCCCAGAACACCTGCTGTGACGGCTTCATCCTCAACCAGAACGTTCTCAGCGGAGGTAAAAGCCTGTAGCCTGAGTGCCAGTCTGTTTGTGCTAGCATGCCCAACTCCTTGTCATGCCAAGACATCAATGGAGTGGACAAGAGCACAAACGGACCGAGCTAAAAAGGCTGTGTCATATGTGAAGACAGCATCCAGAACCACATTGTGTGATGCTGTTACTAAGTGGTTATATGTGAAGACAGCATCCAGAACCTCATTGTGTGATGCTGCTACTAAGTGGTTATATGTGAAGACAGCATCCAGAACCACATTGTGTGATGCTGTTAATAAGTGGTCATATTTGAAGACAGCATCCAGAACCACATTGTGTGATGCTGTTACTAAGTGGTTATATGTGAAGACAGTATCCAGAACCACATTGTGTGATGCTGTTAATAAGTGTTCATATGTGAAGACAGCATCCAGAACCACATTGTGTGATGCTGTTAATAAGTGGTTATATGTGAAGACAGCATCCAGAACCACATTGTGTGATGCTGTTACTAGGTGGTTATATGTGAAGACAGCATCCAGAACCACATTGTGTGATGCTGTTACTAAGTGTTCATATGTGAAGACAGCATCCAGAACCACATTGTGTGATGCTGTTACTAAGTGGTCATATGTGAAGACAGCATCCAGAACCACATTGTGTGATGCTGTTACTAAGTGGTTATATGTGAAGACAGCATCCAGAACCACATTGTGTGATGCTGTTACTAAGTGGTCATATTTGAAGACAGCATCCAGAACCACATTGTGTGATGATGTTACTAAGTGGTCATATTTGAAGACAGCATCCAGAACCACATTGTGTGATGCTGTTACTAAGTGGTTATATGTGAAGACAGCATCCAGAACCACATTGTGTGATGCTGCTTAGTGAGGAAGCTCATACACTTATTGAATCTTAGCCCATTTCCAATAGGTTGGATATTTCATCAATAAGGCCTGAGGGGGTGTGGTATATGGCCAATATAACACGACTAAGGGCTGTTTTTAATTATTATTTTATTTAACCTTTATTTAATTAGGCAAGTCAGTTAAGAACAAATTCTTATTTACAATGACGGCCTACACCGGTCAAACCCGAACGACGCTGGGCCAATTGTGCGCCGCCCTATGGGACTCCCAATCACGGCCGGATGTGATACAGCCTGGATTCGATCCAGGGACTGTAGTGACGCATCTTGCACTGAGATGCAGTGCCTTAGACCGCGGCGTCACTCAGGGGCCCCAAGACACAGCCCTTAGACGTGGTATATTGGCCATATACCACAAACTCCCCAGGTGCCTTATTGCTGTTATAAACAGGTTACCTACTTAATTAGAGCAGTACAAATAAATATTTTGTCATACCCATGATATATGGTCTGATATACCACTGCTTACAGCCAATCAGCATTCAGGGCTCGAACCACCCAGTTTATAAAAACCAATGCACATCCTGAACCAATGTAAATCTCAATATGTTGTATTTTATTATCATTTATGAGCAATTAAATTCTTCAAATCTCCCCCTCCTCTCTCTCTTTCTCTATTTCTCTCTTTCTCTCTCTCTCTCTTTCTCTCTCTCTCTTTCTCTCTCTCTGTCTCTCTCTCTCTCTGTCTCTCTTTCTCCCCCTCTCTCTCTCTCTCTCTCTCTCTCTCTCTCTCTCTGTCTCTCTCTCTCTGTCTCTCTTTCTCCCCCTCCTCTCTCTCTCTCTCTCTCTCTCTCTCTGTCTCTCTCTCTCTCTGTCTCTCTTTCTCCCCCTCTCTCTCTCTCTTTCTCTCTTTCTCTCTTTCTCTCTTTCTCTCTCTCTCTCTCTCTCTCTCTCTCTCTCTCTCTCTCTCTCTCTCTCTCTCTCTCTCTGTCTCTCTCTCTCTCTGTCTCTCTTTCTCCCCCCTCTCTCTCTCTCTCTCTCTCTCTCTCTCTCTCTCTCTCTCTCTCTGTCTCTCTCTCTCTCTGTCTCTCTTTCTCCCCCTCCTCTCTCTCTCTTTCTCTATTTCTCTCTCTCTCTCTCTTCCTCTCTCTCTCTCTCTCTGTCTCTCTGTCTCTCTCTGTCCGTCCAGGTACCATTATGTGTGGTCTGCTGAGCTACCCAGACATGTTGCTATGCAGTGAGGCAGACTGGGACGTGTCTGGCCTGGCCCAGGCAAACAGGATCTGTGGGGCTGGAGTCACCTACAATAAACTGAAGAAACAGTTCATCTTTAACTTTGGAGGACAAGACTTCACCATCAGTAAGGATGTCTATCTAGACTATTACCGTAACATTTAAGGACCGTTTCCCAGACACAGATTAAACCTATTCCTGGACTTAAAAGCTCAATTAAGGATCTCCATTGGAAATATTTTTGGGTCAAAGACGAGGCTGAAGCTGTGTCCAGGAAACCTGCCTGTACATTATAGATGGAATAGATGATGATACTATACTCTAACTACAGTATGTGGTAATGAAGTGTTACTATACTCCAACTAAGTGGTTATGAAGTGTTACTATACTCCAACTAAGTGGTTATGAAGTGTTACTCTGTAACTAAGTGGTTATGAAGTGTTACTCTGTTACTAAGTGGTTATGAAGTGTTACTCTGTTACTGAGTGGTTATGAAGTGTTACTATACTCCAACTAAGTGGTTATGAAGTGTTACTATACTCTGTAACTAAGTGGTTATGAAGTGTTACTATACTCTAACTACACTATGTGGTTATCAAGTGTTACTCTGTAACTAAGTGGTTATGAAGTGTTACTCTGTAATTAAGTGGTTATGAAGTGTTACTCTAACTAAGTGGTTATGAAGTGTTACTCTGTAACTAAGTGGTTATGAAGTGTTACTCTGTAACTAAGTGGTTATGAAGTGTTACTCTGTTACTGAGTGGTTATGAAGTGTTACTCTGTAACTAAGTGGTTATGAAGTGTTACTATACTCCAACTAAGTGGTTATGAAGTGTTACTCTGTTACTGAGTGGTTATGAAGTGTTACTATACTCCAACTAAGTGGTTATGAAGTGTTACTATACTCTGTAACTAAGTGGTTATGAAGTGTTACTATACTCTAACTACACTATGTGGTTATGAAGTGTTACTCTGTAACTAAGTGGTTATGAAGTGTTACTCTGTAACTAAGTGGTTATGAAGTGTTACTCTGTAACTAAGTGGTTATGAAGTGTTACTCTGTAACTAAGTGGTTATGAAGTGTTACTCTGTAACTAAGTGGTTATGAAGTGTTACTCTGTAACTATGTGGTTATGAAGTGTTACTCTGTTACTAAGTGGTTATGAAGTGTTACTCTGTTACTAAGTGGTTATGAAGTGTTACTCTGTAACTAAGTGGTTATGAAGTGTTACTCTACTCTGTAACTAAGTGGTTATGAAGTGTTACTCTGTTACTAAGTGGTTATGAAGTGTTACTCTGTTACTAAGTGGTTATGAAGTGTTACTCTGTAACTAAGTGGTTATGAAGTGTTACTCTGTTACTAAGTGGTTATGAAGTGTTACTCTGTAACTAAGTGGTTATGAAGTGTTACTCTGTTACTAAGTGGTTATGAAGTGTTACTCTGTTACTAAGTGGTTATGAAGTGTTACTCTGTAACTAAGTGGTTATGAAGTGTTACTCTACTCTGTAACTAAGTGGTTATGAAGTGTTACTCTGTTACTAAGTGGTTATGAAGTGTTACTCTGTTACTAAGTGGTTATGAAGTGTTACTCTGTAACTAAGTGGTTATGAAGTGTTACTCTGTTACTAAGTGGTTATGAAGTGTTACTCTGTAACTAAGTGGTTATGAAGTGTTACTCTGTTACTAAGTGGTTATGAAGTGTTACTCTACTCTGTAACTAAGTGGTTATGAAGTGTTACTCTGTAACTAAGTGGTAATGAAGTGTTACTCTGTTACTAAGTGGTTATGAAGTGTTACTCTGTAACTAAGTGGTTATGAAGTGTTACTCTACTCTGTAACTAAGTGGTTATGAAGTGTTACTCTGTTACTAAGTGGTTATGAAGTGTTACTCTGTTACTAAGTGGTTATGAAGTGTTACTCTGTTACTAAGTGGTTATGAAGTGTTACTTTGTAACTAAGTGGTTATGAAGTGTTACTCTGTAACTAAGTGGTTATGAAGTGTTACTCTGTTACTAAGTGGTTATGAAGTGTTACTCTGTAACTAAGTGGTTATGAAGTGTTACTCTGTAACTAAGTGGTTATGAAGTGTTACTCTGTAACTAAGTGGTTATGAAGTGTTACTCTGTAACTAAGTGGTTATGAAGTGTTACTCTGTAACTAAGTGGTTATGAAGTGTTACTCTGTAACTAAGTGCTTATGAAGTGTTACTCTACTCTGTAACTAAGTGGTTATGAAGTGTTACTCTGTTACTAAGTGGTTATGAAGTGTTACTCTGTAACTAAGTGGTTATGAAGTGTTACTCTGTAACTAAGTGGTTATGAAGTGTTACTCTGTAACTAAGTGGTTATGAAGTGTTACTCTGTAACTGAGTGGTTATGAAGTGTTACTCTACTCTAACTAAGTGGTTATGAAGTGTTACTCTGTAACTAAGTGGTTATGAATTGTTACTCTGTAACTAAGTGGTTATGAAGTGTTACTCTGTAACTAAGTGGTTACGAAGTGTTACTCTGTTACTAAGTGGTTATGAAGTGTTACTCTGTTACTAAGTGGTTATGAAGTGTTACTCTGTAACTAAGTGGTTATGAAGTGTTACTCTGTAACTAAGTGGTTATGAAGTGTTACTTTGTTACTAAGTGTTTATGAAGTGTTACTCTGTAACTGAGTGGTTATGAAGTGTTACTATACTCCAACTAAGTGGTTATGAAGTGTTACTTTGTTACTAAGTGGTTATGAAGTGTTACTTTGTTACTAAGTGGTTATGAAGTGTTACTCTGTAACTAAGTGGTTATGAAGTGTTACTCTGTAACTAAGTGGTTATGAAGTGTTACTCTACTCTGTTACTAAGTGTTTATGAAGTGATGTAATGGTCAGCATGTTTCTCTCACAGCGGATACAGCTCTGCCAACATCAAGCAAGAACAAAACTGACTACCAGGCCACCATTATTGGGTTCCAAGGCATTTACCTCTGGAAAGGTATTGTACATTTAATTCCTTATGCAGATTTATAAAACAATGTACTTCTGAATAAACATTACTGTGTTGTCTTGACTTAATGATCCATGTTTCAGAGTCTGACATGACCACTCGTCCCAAGACCTCCCCAGCCTGTAGCAGTGTCCTCCCACAACAAGCCCCCGGAGTGGTTCTGTCGGGTTAGTTTAGCCTTCTTAATTCTCCTATTACAGGAGCCAGAACCTAAAGCAACTGATTGTTCCGCTGTACCTCATTCTGTCCCGTAGATGCAGTGAAGGAGATGTTTGTGGCCCTGGGCAGCAGTGCTGTTGTTGTGGACTCTGAACGGGACATCCCCAGTCTGCAGTACTGGATCTTTAAACACCAGTTCTCTGCACAGGAGGCTCAGCTGTGGTGTCTGAAACGTAGGATATATCAGCTTCATGGCCTTTTGCCAAAGCAATTCACCTTCAGTCTCATAAACGGAATATTTTAGTTGTTTCTTACTTCTATCACATGGCCTTCATCTTTAGCACTCGTGTAATATGCGTTTCAGGTGTTCTCTGTGTGTTTTATGTGTCCTCTGTGTGTTTTATGTGTCCTCTGTGTGTTTTATGTGTCCTCTGTGTGTTTTATGTGTCCTCTGTGTGTTTTATGTGTCCTCTGTGTGTTGTACGTGTTCTCTGTGTGTTTCAGGTGTTCTCTGTGTGTTTCAGGTGTTCTCTGTATGTTTCATGAGTCCTCTGTGTGTTTCAGGTGTGTTTCATATGTCCTCTGTGTGTTTCATGTGTCCTCTGTGTGTTTTAGGTGTGTTTCAGGTGTTTCAGGTGTTCTCTGTGTGTTTCAGGTGTTCTCTGTGTGTTTCAGGTGTCCTCTGTGTGTTTCAGGTGTGTTTCATGTGTTTCAGGTGTTCTCTGTGTGTTTCAGGTGTCCTCTGTGTGTTTCAGGTGTCCTCTGTGTGTTTCAGGTGTCCTCTGTGTGTTTTAGGTGTTCTCTGTGTGTTTCAGGTGTTCTCTGTGTGTTTCAGGTGTTCTCTGTGTGTTTCATGTGTTTCAGGTGTCCTCTGTGTGTTTCATGTGTTCTCTGTGTGTTTTAGGTGTGTTTCAGGTGTTCTCTGTGTGTTTTAGGTGTGTTTCAGGTGTTCTCTGTGTGTTTTAGGTGTGTTTCAGGTGTTCTCTGTGTGTTTCAGGCTGTGAGGAGGAGGAGCTGTGCCACTTGGCTGATGTGAGAGATGAGAGCTCAGTGTACTTTACCTGCGCCCTGTACCCAGACACCCAGGTGTGTGGGGCCTACGACAAACCCCTGAGACAGGCCTGCAGCCCTGTGCTCCCCCAGCAACCCCACACAGCTCACACCAAGAAGGGTGAGTTTTTAACTCCAGCAACCCCCACCTCACACACCAAGAATGGTGAGTCCACAGAGTCCTATTAAAGTTCTATATATAATTATACGGTAGAGGTATTTATACTGTACATATTGGTTAAGGGAGGTTACCTTGAAAGCAAATGAATGGTTAGTTTAAGAGCCTTCTATTTAAAACATTTAGACAAATTACACTACGGACTTGATATACTACACAAGTTATTATCAAGCCAAACAGTTAACAATCATCTGAACATGGAGCCCAGCCATCACTAGTGTTGTCTTCCCTTCCTCCCTCTACTTCATAATGACTGGCCCAGCCATCACTAGTGTTGTCTTCCCTTCCTCCCTCTACTTCATAATGACTGGCCCAGCCATCACTAGTGTTGTCTTCCCTTCCTCCCTCTACTTCATAATGACTGGCCCAGCCATCACTAGTGTTGTCTTCCCTTCCTCCCTCTACTTCATAATGACTGGCCCAGCCATCACTAGTGTTGTCTTCCCTTCCTCCCTCTACTTCATAATGACTGGCCCAGCCATCACTAGTGTTGTCTTCCCTTCCTCCCTCTACTTCATAATGACTGGCCCAGCCATCACTAGTGTTGTCTTCCCTTCCTCCCTCTACTTCATAATGACTGGCCCAGTCATCACTAGTGTTGTCTTCCCTTCCTCCCTCTACTTCATAATGACTGGCCCAGCCATCACTAGTGTTGTCTTGTCTTCCTCCCTCTACTTCATAATGACTGGCCCAGCCATCACTAGTGTTGTCTTCCCTTCCTCCCTCTACTTCATAATGACTGGCCCAGCCATCACTAGTGTTGTCTTCCCTTCCTCCCTCTACTTCATAATGACTGGCCCAGCCATCACTAGTGTTGTCTTCCCTTCCTCCCTCTACTTCAAAATGACTGGCCCAGCCATCACTAGTGTTGTCTTCCCTTCCTCCCTCTACTTCATAATGACTGGCCCAGTCATCACTAGTGTTGTCTTCCCTTCCTCCCTCTACTTCATAATGACTGGCCCAGCCATCACTAGTGTTGTCTTCCCTTCCTCCCTCTACCTCATAATGACTGGCCCAGCCATCACTAGTGTTGTCTTCCCTTCCTCCCTCTACTTCATAATGACTGGCCCAGCCATCACTAGTGTTGTCTTCCTCCCTCTACTTCATAATGACTGGCCCAGCCATCACTAGTGTTGTCTTCCCTTCTTCCCTCTACTTCATAATGACTGGCCCAGCCATCACTAGTGTTGTCTTCCCTTCCTCCCTCTACTTCATAATGACTGGCCCAGCCATCACTAGTGTTGTCTTCCCTTCCTCCCTCTACTTCATAATGACTGGCCCAGCCATCACTAGTGTTGTCTTCCCTTCCTCCCTCTACTTCATAATGACTGGCCCAGCCATCACTAGTGTTGTCTTCCCTTCCTCCCTCTACTTCAAAATGACTGGCCCAGACATCACTAGTGTTGTCTTCCCTTCCTCCCTCTACTTCATAATGACTGATGAAGTTGGGAATCCCAGCAGCCTCGCTGTTTGTGATTCTAGGCTTGTTTTGGTCTTGTTCCTAGCAACAGGTCAACAAGGCTGTATATCAGAAGTTAGGACGACTGCCACTGCTTGGCTCTGGGCGACTCCCAAAATGGCACCCTATTCCCTATATAGAGCACTACTTTTGACCAGGGCTCATTTAAAGTACTGCATGATGTAGGGAATAGGGTGCCATTTGGGACACAGCTGTACACTTGAGCAGCTCTGCGGGCTGAGAAAGGAGACCTGTGAGTAATGTCGGTAGCATGATCCTGCTCTTGCTCAAATGACAGCAGGCTGCCTTTTCCAAGGTTACACAAAACCAGGCTGTCCATTTTAGTTGCTGTTGAAAACAACCGCTCTTCTCTGTTGTGATACTGTCTCTTGCTTTTATCTCTCAGCTTGTGTGAATTGGCAAGAGGTTTTAAAAAAACAAAATACCGTTTTGAAGGTTTCCTGTCTGTGTTTATATGTGTAGTGCATACCACTGACAGAGCACCACTGACAGGGTACCACTGACAGAGCACCACTGACAGAGCACCACTGACAGAGCACCACTGACAGAGCACCACTGACAGGGCACCACTGACAGGGCACCACTGACAGAGCACCACTGACAGGGCACCACTGACAGAGCACCACTGACAGGGCACCACTGACAGAGCACCACTGACAGGGCATCACTGACAGAGCACCACTGACAGAGCACCACTGACAGGGCACCACTGACAGGGCACCACTGACAGAGCACCACTGACAGGGCACCACTGACAGAGCACCACTGACAGAGCACCACTGACAGAGCACCACTGACAGAGCACCACTGACAGGGCACCACTGACAGAGCACCACTGACAGGGCACCACTGACAGGGCACCACTGACAGAGCACCACTGACAGGGCACCACTGACAGGGCACCACTGACAGAGCACCACTGACAGGGCACCACTGACAGGGCACCACTGACAGAGCACCACTGACAGGGCACCACTGACAGGGCACCACTGACAGGGCACCACTGACAGGGCACCACTGACAGAGCACCACTGACAAAGCACCACTGACAGGGCACCACTGACAGGGCACCACTGACAGGGCACCACTGACAGGGCACCACTGACAGAGCACCACTGACAGAGCACCACTGACAGGGCACCACTGACAGGGCACCACTGACAGGGCACCACTGACAGAGCACCACTGACAGGGCACCACTGACAGGGCACCACTGACAGGGCACCACTGACAGGGCACCACTGACAGAGCACCACTGACAGGGCACCACTGACAGGGCACCACTGACAGGGCACCACTGACAGAGCACCACTGACAGGGCACCACTGACAGAGCACCACTGACAGGGCACCACTGACAGGGCACCACTGACAGAGCACCACTGACAGAGCACCACTGACAGGGCACCACTGACAGGGCACCACTGACAGGGCACCACTGACAGGGCACCACTGACAGGGCACCACTGACAGAGCACCACTGACAGGGCACCACTGACAGGGCACCACTGACAGGGCACCACTGACAGGGCACCACTGACAGGGCACCACTGACAGAGCACCACTGACAGGGCACCACTGACAGGGCACCACTGACAGAGCACCACTGACAGAGCACCACTGACAGGGCACCACTGACAGAGCACCACTGACAGGGCACCACTGACAGAGCACCACTGACAGGGCACCACTGACAGGGCACCACTGACAGAGCACCACTGACAGGGCACCACTGACAGGGCACCACTGACTTCTTCAGAATTCTCTGTTTTTTAATATGTTGTGCCGTGAGTGAGTTAGTCGTCTGTGTCAGATGCTGTGATTCAAATGGAACCCTATTCCCTATGTAGTGCACTACTTTTGACCAGAGCCCTACGGGGACCCTATTCCCTATGTAGTGCACTACTTTTGACCAGAGCCCTATGGGGACCCTATTCCCTATGTAGTGCACTATGACCATTTGTGGACACATCCACTGGTTCGACTGGTGGTCACAGCGAACCTGAGTGTCCTGTTAAATTCAATACAGCTCTCTGAAGAGCATCTGCTTTTCCTCTCCCTCCCTCCCTCCCTCCCTCCCTCCCTCCCTCCCTCCCTCCCTCCCTCCCTCCCTCCCTCCCTCCCTCCCTCCCTCCCTCCCTCCCTCCCTCCCTCCCTCCTTTCCCTCTCCCTTTCCCTCCCTCCCTCCCTCCCTCCCTCCCTCCCTCCCTCTCCTTTCCCTCCCTCCCTCCCTCCCTCCCTCCCTCTCCCTTTCCCTCCCTCCCTCCCTCCCTCCCTTTCCCTCCCTCCCTCCCTCCCTCCCTCCCTCTCCCTTTCCCTCCCTCCCTCCCTCCCTCTCCCTTTCCCTCCCTCCCTCCCTCCCTCCCTCCCTCCCTCCCTCCCCTTTCCCTCTCCCTTTCCCTCCCCTTCTCTCTCTGCTGTCAGACTATTCATTTGCCTGTAACCCAGAGCTCTTGTTATTATTATCATGCTCTTCACAGCAGCAGTGAAACAGAATGAGCCTTGTTGTGGATGAATTCAAACCATATGATTTTCAGCTGGGTGTCTTGTCCTTCTGAGTGGTGCTCTGTGTGCTGCTGTTGCATTGAAAACAGCTAGCTAGCTCAGTAGTACCTTTAAAGAACGTGTTTAATATGCTTGCTGAGGTGTACGGCAGGTGGAGGTTCCCTCATTAACATGACTCTGTGGAACCAGTGACTGTCTGGGACGTCGTTATAAAGAACCCTTTGATATCTGCAGGGGAACATACCCACTAACTCAGCACTGGAGGAGGACCATTATCACACACACACACACACACACACACACACACACACATACACACACACACACACACACACATACACACACACACACACACACATACACATACACATACACATTCACACACACACACACATACACACACATATATACACACACACAGACACACACATATATACACACACACACATATACACACACATATACACACACATATACACACACATATACACATATACACACACACACACATATACACACACACACATATACACACATATACACACATATACACACACACACACACACACATATACACACACACACACACACACTCTCCTCACGGCCCAAAACAATTGTTCCCTTGTTAACTCCAGCAGCAGATGTACCACCAGCTGATGGACTAAAAGACCAATCAAACATCTTTCCAAAGGCTTTCTGGGAACTGAGTGGAGATGAACATGCTTTGTTTGCAGAATGACTTAGAAAGTTCTTCATCCAATTCATATTATTGGGGATAGACGTTGGCATAAATGTGTCATCTCTCATCTATCAGTACATTAAGATGTACAGACAGATTCTGTTATGACAGCTGCATGTCATCTCTACTGCTCTTAAAGATCTCTGAACACAGACAGTTGTAATATACACACTGCAGGTGGTTGCTGAGAGGACAATGGCTCATAATAACGTCCGGAACGGAGTGAATGGAATGGTGTCAAACACCTGGAAACCATGGAAACCATGTGTCTGATGTATTTGATACCATTCCACTGATTCCACTCCAGTCATTACAACGAGCCTGTTCTAACCAATTAAGGTGCCACCAACCTCCTGTGATACGTGTGTGTGTGTGTGTGTGTGTGTGTGTGTGTGTGTGTGTGTGTGTGTGTGTGTGTGTGTGTGTGTGTGTGTGTGTGTGTGTGAGTCTGTAAGCTTCAACAGGGGCTATCCCATCTCCTCTTTACTACTGACCTCTGTCTGCACATGCTTTATGACTTCTCTACATGTCTGTCTGTTATAGAGCTTCTCTACAGGTCGGTCTGTCTGTCTGTTATAGAGCTTCTCTACAGGTCGGTCTGTCTGTCTGTTATAGAGCTTCTCTACAGGTCTGTCTGTCTGTCTGTTATAGAGCTTCTCTACAGGTCTGTCTGTCTGTCTGTTATAGAGCTTCTCTACAGGTCTGTCAATCTATTATAGAGCTTCTCCACAGGTCTGTCTGTCATAGAGCTTCTCTACAGGTCTGTCTGTCATAGAGCTTCTCCACAGGTCTGTCTGTCATAGAGCTTCTCTACAGGTCTGTCTGTTATAGAGCTTCTCCACAGGTCTGTCTGTCATAGAGCTTCTCTACAGGTCTGACTGTCTATCATAGAGCTTCTATACAGGTCTGTCTGTCTATCATAGAGCTTCTATACAGGTCTGTCTGTCTATCATAGAGCTTCTATACAGGTCTGTCTGTCATAGAGCTTCTCTACAGGTCTGTCTGTCTATCATAGAGCTTCTCTACAGGTCTGTCTGTCTGTCTGTCTGTTATAGAGCTTCTCCACAGGTCTGTCTGTCATAGAGCTTCTATACAGGTCTGTCTGTCTATCATAGAGCTTCTATACAGGTCTGTCTGTCATAGAGCTTCTCTACAGGTCTGTCTGTCATAGCTTCTCCACAGGTCTGTCTATCATTATAGAGCTGCTCTACAGGTCTGCCTGTCTATCATAGAGCTTCTATACAGGTCTGACTGTCATAGAGCTACTATACTGGTCTGTCTGTCTATCATAGAGCTTCTATACAGGTCTGACTGTCATTATAGAGCTTCTCTACAGGTCTGTCTGTCTATCATAGAGCTTCTATACAGGTCTGACTGTCATAGAGCTACTATACAGGTCTGTCTGTCTGTCTGTCTATCATAGAGCTTCTATACAGGTCTGTCTGTCATAGAGCTTCTCTACCGGTCTGTCTGTCATTATAGAGCTTCTCTACAGGTCTGTCTGTCTGTCATAGCTTCTCCACAGGTCTGTCTATCATTATAGAGCTGCTCTACAGGTCTGTCTGTCATAGAGCTTCTCTACAGGCCTGTCTGTCATAGAGCTTCTCTACAGGTCTGTCTATCATTATAGAGCTTCTCTACAGGTCTGTCTGTCATAGAGCTTCTCTACAGGTCTGTCTGTCATTATCGAGCTTCTATACAGGTCTGACTGTCATAGAGCTTCTATACAGGTCTGTCTGTCTATCATAGAGCTTCTATACAGGTCTGTCTGTCATAGAGCTTCTCTACAGGTCTGTCTGTCATTATAGAGCTTCTCTACAGGTCTGTCTGTCTGTCATAGCTTCTCCACAGGTCTGTCTATCATTATAGAGCTTCTCTACAGGTCTGTCTATCATTATAGAGCTTCTCTACAGGCCTGTCTGTCATAGAGCTTCTCTACAGGTCTGTCTGTCTATCATAGAGCTTCTCTATAGGTCTGTCTGTCTATCATAGAGCTTCTCTATAGGTCTGTCTGTCTGTCATAGAGCTTCTCTACAGGTCTGTCTATCATTATAGAGCTGCTCTACAGGTCTGTCTGTCTATCATAGAGCTTCTATACAGGTCTGACTGTCATAGAGCTACTATACTGGTCTGTCTGTCTATCATAGAGCTTCTATACAGGTCTGACTGTCATTATAGAGCTTCTCTACAGGTCTGTCTGTCTATCATAGAGCTTCTATACAGGTCTGACTGTCATAGAGCTACTATACAGGTCTGTCTGTCTGTCTATCATAGAGCTTCTATACAGGTCTGACTGTCATAGAGCTACTATACAGGTCTGTCTGTCTGTCTATCATAGAGCTTCTATACAGGTCTGTCTGTCATAGAGCTTCTCTACCGGTCTGTCTGTCATTATAGAGCTTCTCTACAGGTCTGTCTGTCTGTCATAGCTTCTCCACAGGTCTGTCTATCATTATAGAGCTGCTCTACAGGTCTGTCTGTCATAGAGCTTCTCTACAGGCCTGTCTGTCATAGAGCTTCTCTACAGGTCTGTCTATCATTATAGAGCTTCTCTACAGGTGTGTCTGTCATAGAGCTTCTCTACAGGTCTGTCTGTTATTATAGAGCTTCTCTACAGGTCTGTCTGTCTGTCATAGCTTCTCCACAGGTCTGTCTGTCTGTCTGTTATAGAGCTTCTCTACAGGTCTGTCTGTCTGTCTGTCTGTCTGTCTGTCTGTCTGTTATAGAGCTTCTCTACAGGTCTGTCAATCTATTATAGAGCTTCTCTACAGGTCTGTCTGTCTGTCTGTCTGTTATAGAGCTTCTCCACAGGTCTGTCTGTCATAGAGCTTCTCTACAGGTCTGACTGTCTATCATAGAGCTTCTATACAGGTCTGTCTGTCTATCATAGAGCTTCTATACAGGTCTGTCTGTCTATCATAGAGCTTCTATACAGGTCTGTCTGTCATAGAGCTTCTCTACAGGTCTGTCTGTCTATCATAGAGCTTCTCTACAGGTCTGTCTGTCTGTCTGTCTGTTATAGAGCTTCTCCACAGGTCTGTCTGTCATAGAGCTTCTATACAGGTCTGTCTGTCTATCATAGAGCTTCTATACAGGTCTGTCTGTCATAGAGCTTCTCTACAGGTCTGTCTGTCATAGCTTCTCCACAGGTCTGTCTATCATTATAGAGCTGCTCTACAGGTCTGCCTGTCTATCATAGAGCTTCTATACAGGTCTGACTGTCATAGAGCTACTATACTGGTCTGTCTGTCTATCATAGAGCTTCTATACAGGTCTGACTGTCATTATAGAGCTTCTCTACAGGTCTGTCTGTCTATCATAGAGCTTCTATACAGGTCTGACTGTCATAGAGCTACTATACAGGTCTGTCTGTCTGTCTATCATAGAGCTTCTATACAGGTCTGACTGTCATAGAGCTGCTATACAGGTCTGTCTGTCTATCATAGAGCTTCTATACAGGTCTGTCTGTCATAGAGCTTCTCTACCGGTCTGTCTGTCATTATAGAGCTTCTCTACAGGTCTGTCTGTCTGTCATAGCTTCTCCACAGGTCTGTCTATCATTATAGAGCTGCTCTACAGGTCTGTCTGTCATAGAGCTTCTCTACAGGCCTGTCTGTCATAGAGCTTCTCTACAGGTCTGTCTATCATTATAGAGCTTCTCTACAGGTCTGTCTGTCATAGAGCTTCTCTACAGGTCTGTCTGTCATTATCGAGCTTCTATACAGGTCTGACTGTCATAGAGCTTCTATACAGGTCTGTCTGTCTATCATAGAGCTTCTATACAGGTCTGTCTGTCATAGAGCTTCTCTACAGGTCTGTCTGTCATTATAGAGCTTCTCTACAGGTCTGTCTGTCTGTCATAGCTTCTCCACAGGTCTGTCTATCATTATAGAGCTTCTCTACAGGTCTGTCTATCATTATAGAGCTTCTCTACAGGCCTGTCTGTCATAGAGCTTCTCTACAGGTCTGTCTGTCTATCATAGAGCTTCTCTATAGGTCTGTCTGTCTATCATAGAGCTTCTCTATAGGTCTGTCTGTCTGTCATAGAGCTTCTCTACAGGTCTGTCTATCATTATAGAGCTGCTCTACAGGTCTGTCTGTCTATCATAGAGCTTCTATACAGGTCTGACTGTCATAGAGCTACTATACTGGTCTGTCTGTCTATCATAGAGCTTCTATACAGGTCTGACTGTCATTATAGAGCTTCTCTACAGGTCTGTCTGTCTATCATAGAGCTTCTATACAGGTCTGACTGTCATAGAGCTACTATACAGGTCTGTCTGTCTGTCTATCATAGAGCTTCTATACAGGTCTGACTGTCATAGAGCTACTATACAGGTCTGTCTGTCTGTCTATCATAGAGCTTCTATACAGGTCTGTCTGTCATAGAGCTTCTCTACCGGTCTGTCTGTCATTATAGAGCTTCTCTACAGGTCTGTCTGTCTGTCATAGCTTCTCCACAGGTCTGTCTATCATTATAGAGCTGCTCTACAGGTCTGTCTGTCATAGAGCTTCTCTACAGGCCTGTCTGTCATAGAGCTTCTCTACAGGTCTGTCTATCATTATAGAGCTTCTCTACAGGTGTGTCTGTCATAGAGCTTCTCTACAGGTCTGTCTGTCATTATAGAGCTTCTCTACAGGTCTGTCTGTCTGTCATAGCTTCTCCACAGGTCTGTCTATCATTATAGAGCTTCTCTACAGGTCTGTCTGTCTGTCATAGCTTCTCCACAGGTCTGTCTGTCTGTCTGTTATAGAGCTTCTCTACAGGTCTGTCTGTCTGTCTGTCTGTCTGTCTGTTATAGAGCTTCTCTACAGGTCTGTCAATCTATTATAGAGCTTCTCTACAGGTCTGTCTGTCTGTCTGTCTGTTATAGAGCTTCTCCACAGGTCTGTCTGTCATAGAGCTTCTCTACAGGTCTGACTGTCTATCATAGAGCTTCTATACAGGTCTGTCTGTCTATCATAGAGCTTCTATACAGGTCTGTCTGTCTATCATAGAGCTTCTATACAGGTCTGTCTGTCATAGAGCTTCTCTACAGGTCTGTCTGTCTATCATAGAGCTTCTCTACAGGTCTGTCTGTCTGTCTGTCTGTTATAGAGCTTCTCCACAGGTCTGTCTGTCATAGAGCTTCTATACAGGTCTGTCTGTCTATCATAGAGCTTCTATACAGGTCTGTCTGTCATAGAGCTTCTCTACAGGTCTGTCTGTCATAGCTTCTCCACAGGTCTGTCTATCATTATAGAGCTGCTCTACAGGTCTGCCTGTCTATCATAGAGCTTCTATACAGGTCTGACTGTCATAGAGCTACTATACTGGTCTGTCTGTCTATCATAGAGCTTCTATACAGGTCTGACTGTCATTATAGAGCTTCTCTACAGGTCTGTCTGTCTATCATAGAGCTTCTATACAGGTCTGACTGTCATAGAGCTACTATACAGGTCTGTCTGTCTGTCTATCATAGAGCTTCTATACAGGTCTGACTGTCATAGAGCTGCTATACAGGTCTGTCTGTCTATCATAGAGCTTCTATACAGGTCTGTCTGTCATAGAGCTTCTCTACCTGTCTGTCTGTCATTATAGAGCTTCTCTACAGGTCTGTCTGTCTGTCATAGCTTCTCCACAGGTCTGTCTATCATTATAGAGCTGCTCTACAGGTCTGTCTGTCATAGAGCTTCTCTACAGGCCTGTCTGTCATAGAGCTTCTCTACAGGTCTGTCTATCATTATAGAGCTTCTCTACAGGTCTGTCTGTCATAGAGCTTCTCTACAGGTCTGTCTGTCATTATCGAGCTTCTATACAGTTCTGACTGTCATAGAGCTTCTATACAGGTCTGTCTGTCTATCATAGAGCTTCTATACAGGTCTGTCTGTCATAGAGCTTCTCTACAGGTCTGTCTGTCATTATAGAGCTTCTCTACAGGTCTGTCTGTCTGTCATAGCTTCTCCACAGGTCTGTCTATCATTATAGAGCTTCTCTACAGGTCTGTCTATCATTATAGAGCTTCTCTACAGGCCTGTCTGTCATAGAGCTTCTCTACAGGTCTGTCTGTCTATCATAGAGCTTCTCTATAGGTCTGTCTGTCTATCATAGAGCTTCTCTATAGGTCTGTCTGTCTGTCATAGAGCTTCTCTACAGGTCTGTCTATCATTATAGAGCTGCTCTACAGGTCTGTCTGTCTATCATAGAGCTTCTATACAGGTCTGACTGTCATAGAGCTACTATACTGGTCTGTCTGTCTATCATAGAGCTTCTATACAGGTCTGACTGTCATTATAGAGCTTCTCTACAGGTCTGTCTGTCTATCATAGAGCTTCTATACAGGTCTGACTGTCATAGAGCTACTATACAGGTCTGTCTGTCTGTCTATCATAGAGCTTCTATACAGGTCTGACTGTCATAGAGCTACTATACAGGTCTGTCTGTCTGTCTATCATAGAGCTTCTATACAGGTCTGTCTGTCATAGAGCTTCTCTACCGGTCTGTCTGTCATTATAGAGCTTCTCTACAGGTCTGTCTGTCTGTCATAGCTTCTCCACAGGTCTGTCTATCATTATAGAGCTGCTCTACAGGTCTGTCTGTCATAGAGCTTCTCTACAGGCCTGTCTGTCATAGAGCTTCTCTACAGGTCTGTCTATCATTATAGAGCTTCTCTACAGGTGTGTCTGTCATAGAGCTTCTCTACAGGTCTGTCTGTCATTATAGAGCTTCTCTACAGGTCTGTCTGTCTGTCATAGCTTCTCCACAGGTCTGTCTATCATTATAGAGCTTCTCTACAGGTCTGTCTGTCATTATCGAGCTTCTATACAGGTCTGACTGTCATAGAGCTTCTATACAGGTCTGTCTGTCTATCATAGAGCTTCTATACAGGTCTGTCTGTCATAGAGCTTCTCTACAGGTCTGTCTGTCATTATAGAGCTTCTCTACAGGTCTGTCTGTCTGTCATAGCTTCTCCACAGGTCTGTCTATCATTATAGAGCTTCTCTACAGGCCTGTCTGTCATAGAGCTTCTCTACAGGTCTGTCTGTCTATCATAGAGCTTCTCTATAGGTCTGTCTGTCTATCATAGAGCTTCTCTATAGGTCTGTCTGTCTGTCATAGAGCTTCTCTACAGGCCTGTCTGTCATAGAGCTTCTCTACAGGTCTGTCTATCATTATAGAGCTTCTCTACAGGTCTGTCTGTCATTATAGAGCTTCTCTACAGGTCTGTCTGTCATTATAGAGCTTCTCTACAGGTCTGTCTGTCATTATAGAGCTTCTCTACAGGTCTGTCTGTCATTATAGAGCTTCTCTACAGGTCTGTCTGTCTGTCATAGCTTCTCCACAGGTCTGTCTATCATTATAGAGCTTCTCTACAGGTCTGTCTATCATTATAGAGCTTCTCTACAGGTCTATCTATCATTATAGAGCTTCTCTACAGATCTGTCTGTCATTATAGAGCTTCTCTACAGGCCTGTCTGTCATAGAGCTTCTCTACAGGTCTGTCTGTCTATCATAGAGCTTCTCTACAGGTCTGTCTGTCTGTCATAGAGCTTCTATACAGGTCTGTCTATCATAGAGCTTCTCTACAGGTCTGTCTGTCATTATAGAGCTTCTCTACAGGTCTGTCTGTCTGTCATAGCTTCTCCACAGGTCTGTCTATCATTATAGAGCTGCTCTACAGGTCTGTCTGTCATAGAGCTTCTCTACAGGCCTGTCTGTCATAGAGCTTCTCTACAGGTCTGTCTGTCTGTCATAGAGCTTCTCTACAGGTCTGTCTGTCATAGAGCTTCTCTACAGGTCTGTCTGTCATTATAGAGCTTCTCTACAGGTCTGTCTGTCTGTCATAGCTTCTCCACAGGTCTGTCTATCATTATAGAGCTTCTCTACAGGTCTGTCTGTCATTATAGAGCTTCTATACAGGTCTGTCTGTCTATCATAGAGCTTCTATACAGGTCTGACTGTCATAGAGCTACTATACTGGTCTGTCTGTCTATCATAGAGCTTCTATACAGGTCTGACTGTCATTATAGAGCTTCTCTACAGGTCTGTCTGTCTATCATAGAGCTTCTATACAGGTCTGACTGTCATAGAGCTACTATACAGGTCTGTCTGTCTGTCTATCATAGAGCTTCTATACAGGTCTGACTGTCATAGAGCTACTATACAGGTCTGTCTGTCTGTCTATCATAGAGCTTCTATACAGGTCTGTCTGTCATAGAGCTTCTCTACCGGTCTGTCTGTCATTATAGAGCTTCTCTACAGGTCTGTCTATCATTATAGAGCTTCTCTACAGGTGTGTCTGTCATAGAGCTTCTCTACAGGTCTGTCTGTCATTATAGAGCTTCTCTACAGGTCTGTCTGTCTGTCATAGCTTCTCCACAGGTCTGTCTATCATTATAGAGCTTCTCTACAGGTCTGTCTGTCTGTCTGTTATAGAGCTTCTCTACAGGTCTGTCTGTCTGTCTGTCTGTCTGTCTGTTATAGAGCTTCTCTACAGGTCTGTCAATCTATTATAGAGCTTCTCTACAGGTCTGTCTGTCTGTCTGTCTGTTATAGAGCTTCTCCACAGGTCTGTCTGTCATAGAGCTTCTCTACAGGTCTGACTGTCTATCATAGAGCTTCTATACAGGTCTGTCTGTCTATCATAGAGCTTCTATACAGGTCTGTCTGTCTATCATAGAGCTTCTATACAGGTCTGTCTGTCATAGAGCTTCTCTACAGGTCTGTCTGTCTATCATAGAGCTTCTCTACAGGTCTGTCTGTCTGTCTGTCTGTTATAGAGCTTCTCCACAGGTCTGTCTGTCATAGAGCTTCTATACAGGTCTGTCTGTCTATCATAGAGCTTCTATACAGGTCTGTCTGTCATAGAGCTTCTCTACAGGTCTGTCTGTCATAGCTTCTCCACAGGTCTGTCTATCATTATAGAGCTGCTCTACAGGTCTGCCTGTCTATCATAGAGCTTCTATACAGGTCTGACTGTCATAGAGCTACTATACTGGTCTGTCTGTCTATCATAGAGCTTCTATACAGGTCTGACTGTCATTATAGAGCTTCTCTACAGGTCTGTCTGTCTATCATAGAGCTTCTATACAGGTCTGACTGTCATAGAGCTACTATACAGGTCTGTCTGTCTGTCTATCATAGAGCTTCTATACAGGTCTGACTGTCATAGAGCTGCTATACAGGTCTGTCTGTCTATCATAGAGCTTCTATACAGGTCTGTCTGTCATAGAGCTTCTCTACCTGTCTGTCTGTCATTATAGAGCTTCTCTACAGGTCTGTCTGTCTGTCATAGCTTCTCCACAGGTCTGTCTATCATTATAGAGCTGCTCTACAGGTCTGTCTGTCATAGAGCTTCTCTACAGGCCTGTCTGTCATAGAGCTTCTCTACAGGTCTGTCTATCATTATAGAGCTTCTCTACAGGTCTGTCTGTCATAGAGCTTCTCTACAGGTCTGTCTGTCATTATCGAGCTTCTATACAGTTCTGACTGTCATAGAGCTTCTATACAGGTCTGTCTGTCTATCATAGAGCTTCTATACAGGTCTGTCTGTCATAGAGCTTCTCTACAGGTCTGTCTGTCATTATAGAGCTTCTCTACAGGTCTGTCTGTCTGTCATAGCTTCTCCACAGGTCTGTCTATCATTATAGAGCTTCTCTACAGGTCTGTCTATCATTATAGAGCTTCTCTACAGGCCTGTCTGTCATAGAGCTTCTCTACAGGTCTGTCTGTCTATCATAGAGCTTCTCTATAGGTCTGTCTGTCTATCATAGAGCTTCTCTATAGGTCTGTCTGTCTGTCATAGAGCTTCTCTACAGGTCTGTCTATCATTATAGAGCTGCTCTACAGGTCTGTCTGTCTATCATAGAGCTTCTATACAGGTCTGACTGTCATAGAGCTACTATACTGGTCTGTCTGTCTATCATAGAGCTTCTATACAGGTCTGACTGTCATTATAGAGCTTCTCTACAGGTCTGTCTGTCTATCATAGAGCTTCTATACAGGTCTGACTGTCATAGAGCTACTATACAGGTCTGTCTGTCTGTCTATCATAGAGCTTCTATACAGGTCTGACTGTCATAGAGCTACTATACAGGTCTGTCTGTCTGTCTATCATAGAGCTTCTATACAGGTCTGTCTGTCATAGAGCTTCTCTACCGGTCTGTCTGTCATTATAGAGCTTCTCTACAGGTCTGTCTGTCTGTCATAGCTTCTCCACAGGTCTGTCTATCATTATAGAGCTGCTCTACAGGTCTGTCTGTCATAGAGCTTCTCTACAGGCCTGTCTGTCATAGAGCTTCTCTACAGGTCTGTCTATCATTATAGAGCTTCTCTACAGGTGTGTCTGTCATAGAGCTTCTCTACAGGTCTGTCTGTCATTATAGAGCTTCTCTACAGGTCTGTCTGTCTGTCATAGCTTCTCCACAGGTCTGTCTATCATTATAGAGCTTCTCTACAGGTCTGTCTGTCATTATCGAGCTTCTATACAGGTCTGACTGTCATAGAGCTTCTATACAGGTCTGTCTGTCTATCATAGAGCTTCTATACAGGTCTGTCTGTCATAGAGCTTCTCTACAGGTCTGTCTGTCATTATAGAGCTTCTCTACAGGTCTGTCTGTCTGTCATAGCTTCTCCACAGGTCTGTCTATCATTATAGAGCTTCTCTACAGGCCTGTCTGTCATAGAGCTTCTCTACAGGTCTGTCTGTCTATCATAGAGCTTCTCTATAGGTCTGTCTGTCTATCATAGAGCTTCTCTATAGGTCTGTCTGTCTGTCATAGAGCTTCTCTACAGGCCTGTCTGTCATAGAGCTTCTCTACAGGTCTGTCTATCATTATAGAGCTTCTCTACAGGTCTGTCTGTCATTATAGAGCTTCTCTACAGGTCTGTCTGTCATTATAGAGCTTCTCTACAGGTCTGTCTGTCTGTCATAGCTTCTCCACAGGTCTGTCTATCATTATAGAGCTTCTCTACAGGTCTGTCTATCATTATAGAGCTTCTCTACAGGTCTATCTATCATTATAGAGCTTCTCTACAGATCTGTCTGTCATTATAGAGCTTCTCTACAGGCCTGTCTGTCATAGAGCTTCTCTACAGGTCTGTCTGTCTATCATAGAGCTTCTCTACAGGTCTGTCTGTCTGTCATAGAGCTTCTATACAGGTCTGTCTATCATAGAGCTTCTCTACAGGTCTGTCTGTCATTATAGAGCTTCTCTACAGGTCTGTCTGTCTGTCATAGCTTCTCCACAGGTCTGTCTATCATTATAGAGCTGCTCTACAGGTCTGTCTGTCATAGAGCTTCTCTACAGGCCTGTCTGTCATAGAGCTTCTCTACAGGTCTGTCTGTCTGTCATAGAGCTTCTCTACAGGTCTGTCTGTCATAGAGCTTCTCTACAGGTCTGTCTGTCATTATAGAGCTTCTCTACAGGTCTGTCTGTCTGTCATAGCTTCTCCACAGGTCTGTCTATCATTATAGAGCTTCTCTACAGGTCTGTCTGTCATTATAGAGCTTCTCTATAGGTCTGTCTGTCTGTCATAGAGCTTCTCTACAGGCCTGTCTGTCATAGAGCTTCTCTACAGGTCTGTCTATCATTATAGAGCTTCTCTACAGGTCTGTCTGTCATTATAGAGCTTCTCTACAGGTCTGTCTGTCATTATAGAGCTTCTCTACAGGTCTGTCTGTCTGTCATAGCTTCTCCACAGGTCTGTCTATCATTATAGAGCTTCTCTACAGGTCTGTCTATCATTATAGAGCTTCTCTACAGGTCTATCTATCATTATAGAGCTTCTCTACAGATCTGTCTGTCATTATAGAGCTTCTCTACAGGCCTGTCTGTCATAGAGCTTCTCTACAGGTCTGTCTGTCTATCATAGAGCTTCTCTACAGGTCTGTCTGTCTGTCATAGAGCTTCTATACAGGTCTGTCTATCATAGAGCTTCTCTACAGGTCTGTCTGTCATTATAGAGCTTCTCTACAGGTCTGTCTGTCTGTCATAGCTTCTCCACAGGTCTGTCTATCATTATAGAGCTGCTCTACAGGTCTGTCTGTCATAGAGCTTCTCTACAGGCCTGTCTGTCATAGAGCTTCTCTACAGGTCTGTCTGTCTGTCATAGAGCTTCTCTACAGGTCTGTCTGTCATAGAGCTTCTCTACAGGTCTGTCTGTCATTATAGAGCTTCTCTACAGGTCTGTCTGTCTGTCATAGCTTCTCCACAGGTCTGTCTATCATTATAGAGCTTCTCTACAGGTCTGTCTGTCATTATAGAGCTTCTATACAGGTCTGTCTGTCTATCATAGAGCTTCTATACAGGTCTGACTGTCATAGAGCTACTATACTGGTCTGTCTGTCTATCATAGAGCTTCTATACAGGTCTGACTGTCATTATAGAGCTTCTCTACAGGTCTGTCTGTCTATCATAGAGCTTCTATACAGGTCTGACTGTCATAGAGCTACTATACAGGTCTGTCTGTCTGTCTATCATAGAGCTTCTATACAGGTCTGACTGTCATAGAGCTACTATACAGGTCTGTCTGTCTGTCTATCATAGAGCTTCTATACAGGTCTGTCTGTCATAGAGCTTCTCTACCGGTCTGTCTGTCATTATAGAGCTTCTCTACAGGTCTGTCTGTCTGTCATAGCTTCTCCACAGGTCTGTCTATCATTATAGAGCTGCTCTACAGGTCTGTCTGTCATAGAGCTTCTCTACAGGCCTGTCTGTCATAGAGCTTCTCTACAGGTCTGTCTATCATTATAGAGCTTCTCTACAGGTGTGTCTGTCATAGAGCTTCTCTACAGGTCTGTCTGTCATTATAGAGCTTCTCTACAGGTCTGTCTGTCTGTCATAGCTTCTCCACAGGTCTGTCTATCATTATAGAGCTTCTCTACAGGTCTGTCTGTCTGTCATAGCTTCTCCACAGGTCTGTCTGTCTGTCTGTTATAGAGCTTCTCTACAGGTCTGTCTGTCTGTCTGTCTGTCTGTCTGTTATAGAGCTTCTCTACAGGTCTGTCAATCTATTATAGAGCTTCTCTACAGGTCTGTCTGTCTGTCTGTCTGTTATAGAGCTTCTCCACAGGTCTGTCTGTCATAGAGCTTCTCTACAGGTCTGACTGTCTATCATAGAGCTTCTATACAGGTCTGTCTGTCTATCATAGAGCTTCTATACAGGTCTGTCTGTCTATCATAGAGCTTCTATACAGGTCTGTCTGTCATAGAGCTTCTCTACAGGTCTGTCTGTCTATCATAGAGCTTCTCTACAGGTCTGTCTGTCTGTCTGTCTGTTATAGAGCTTCTCCACAGGTCTGTCTGTCATAGAGCTTCTATACAGGTCTGTCTGTCTATCATAGAGCTTCTATACAGGTCTGTCTGTCATAGAGCTTCTCTACAGGTCTGTCTGTCATAGCTTCTCCACAGGTCTGTCTATCATTATAGAGCTGCTCTACAGGTCTGCCTGTCTATCATAGAGCTTCTATACAGGTCTGACTGTCATAGAGCTACTATACTGGTCTGTCTGTCTATCATAGAGCTTCTATACAGGTCTGACTGTCATTATAGAGCTTCTCTACAGGTCTGTCTGTCTATCATAGAGCTTCTATACAGGTCTGACTGTCATAGAGCTACTATACAGGTCTGTCTGTCTGTCTATCATAGAGCTTCTATACAGGTCTGACTGTCATAGAGCTGCTATACAGGTCTGTCTGTCTATCATAGAGCTTCTATACAGGTCTGTCTGTCATAGAGCTTCTCTACCTGTCTGTCTGTCATTATAGAGCTTCTCTACAGGTCTGTCTGTCTGTCATAGCTTCTCCACAGGTCTGTCTATCATTATAGAGCTGCTCTACAGGTCTGTCTGTCATAGAGCTTCTCTACAGGCCTGTCTGTCATAGAGCTTCTCTACAGGTCTGTCTATCATTATAGAGCTTCTCTACAGGTCTGTCTGTCATAGAGCTTCTCTACAGGTCTGTCTGTCATTATCGAGCTTCTATACAGTTCTGACTGTCATAGAGCTTCTATACAGGTCTGTCTGTCTATCATAGAGCTTCTATACAGGTCTGTCTGTCATAGAGCTTCTCTACAGGTCTGTCTGTCATTATAGAGCTTCTCTACAGGTCTGTCTGTCTGTCATAGCTTCTCCACAGGTCTGTCTATCATTATAGAGCTTCTCTACAGGTCTGTCTATCATTATAGAGCTTCTCTACAGGCCTGTCTGTCATAGAGCTTCTCTACAGGTCTGTCTGTCTATCATAGAGCTTCTCTATAGGTCTGTCTGTCTATCATAGAGCTTCTCTATAGGTCTGTCTGTCTGTCATAGAGCTTCTCTACAGGTCTGTCTATCATTATAGAGCTGCTCTACAGGTCTGTCTGTCTATCATAGAGCTTCTATACAGGTCTGACTGTCATAGAGCTACTATACTGGTCTGTCTGTCTATCATAGAGCTTCTATACAGGTCTGACTGTCATTATAGAGCTTCTCTACAGGTCTGTCTGTCTATCATAGAGCTTCTATACAGGTCTGACTGTCATAGAGCTACTATACAGGTCTGTCTGTCTGTCTATCATAGAGCTTCTATACAGGTCTGACTGTCATAGAGCTACTATACAGGTCTGTCTGTCTGTCTATCATAGAGCTTCTATACAGGTCTGTCTGTCATAGAGCTTCTCTACCGGTCTGTCTGTCATTATAGAGCTTCTCTACAGGTCTGTCTGTCTGTCATAGCTTCTCCACAGGTCTGTCTATCATTATAGAGCTGCTCTACAGGTCTGTCTGTCATAGAGCTTCTCTACAGGCCTGTCTGTCATAGAGCTTCTCTACAGGTCTGTCTATCATTATAGAGCTTCTCTACAGGTGTGTCTGTCATAGAGCTTCTCTACAGGTCTGTCTGTCATTATAGAGCTTCTCTACAGGTCTGTCTGTCTGTCATAGCTTCTCCACAGGTCTGTCTATCATTATAGAGCTTCTCTACAGGTCTGTCTGTCATTATCGAGCTTCTATACAGGTCTGACTGTCATAGAGCTTCTATACAGGTCTGTCTGTCTATCATAGAGCTTCTATACAGGTCTGTCTGTCATAGAGCTTCTCTACAGGTCTGTCTGTCATTATAGAGCTTCTCTACAGGTCTGTCTGTCTGTCATAGCTTCTCCACAGGTCTGTCTATCATTATAGAGCTTCTCTACAGGCCTGTCTGTCATAGAGCTTCTCTACAGGTCTGTCTGTCTATCATAGAGCTTCTCTATAGGTCTGTCTGTCTATCATAGAGCTTCTCTATAGGTCTGTCTGTCTGTCATAGAGCTTCTCTACAGGCCTGTCTGTCATAGAGCTTCTCTACAGGTCTGTCTATCATTATAGAGCTTCTCTACAGGTCTGTCTGTCATTATAGAGCTTCTCTACAGGTCTGTCTGTCATTATAGAGCTTCTCTACAGGTCTGTCTGTCTGTCATAGCTTCTCCACAGGTCTGTCTATCATTATAGAGCTTCTCTACAGGTCTGTCTATCATTATAGAGCTTCTCTACAGGTCTATCTATCATTATAGAGCTTCTCTACAGATCTGTCTGTCATTATAGAGCTTCTCTACAGGCCTGTCTGTCATAGAGCTTCTCTACAGGTCTGTCTGTCTATCATAGAGCTTCTCTACAGGTCTGTCTGTCTGTCATAGAGCTTCTATACAGGTCTGTCTATCATAGAGCTTCTCTACAGGTCTGTCTGTCATTATAGAGCTTCTCTACAGGTCTGTCTGTCTGTCATAGCTTCTCCACAGGTCTGTCTATCATTATAGAGCTGCTCTACAGGTCTGTCTGTCATAGAGCTTCTCTACAGGCCTGTCTGTCATAGAGCTTCTCTACAGGTCTGTCTGTCTGTCATAGAGCTTCTCTACAGGTCTGTCTGTCATAGAGCTTCTCTACAGGTCTGTCTGTCATTATAGAGCTTCTCTACAGGTCTGTCTGTCTGTCATAGCTTCTCCACAGGTCTGTCTATCATTATAGAGCTTCTCTACAGGTCTGTCTGTCATTATAGAGCTTCTATACAGGTCTGTCTGTCTATCATAGAGCTTCTATACAGGTCTGACTGTCATAGAGCTACTATACTGGTCTGTCTGTCTATCATAGAGCTTCTATACAGGTCTGACTGTCATTATAGAGCTTCTCTACAGGTCTGTCTGTCTATCATAGAGCTTCTATACAGGTCTGACTGTCATAGAGCTACTATACAGGTCTGTCTGTCTGTCTATCATAGAGCTTCTATACAGGTCTGACTGTCATAGAGCTACTATACAGGTCTGTCTGTCTGTCTATCATAGAGCTTCTATACAGGTCTGTCTGTCATAGAGCTTCTCTACCGGTCTGTCTGTCATTATAGAGCTTCTCTACAGGTCTGTCTGTCTGTCATAGCTTCTCCACAGGTCTGTCTATCATTATAGAGCTGCTCTACAGGTCTGTCTGTCATAGAGCTTCTCTACAGGCCTGTCTGTCATAGAGCTTCTCTACAGGTCTGTCTATCATTATAGAGCTTCTCTACAGGTGTGTCTGTCATAGAGCTTCTCTACAGGTCTGTCTGTCATTATAGAGCTTCTCTACAGGTCTGTCTGTCTGTCATAGCTTCTCCACAGGTCTGTCTATCATTATAGAGCTTCTCTACAGGTCTGTCTGTCTGTCATAGCTTCTCCACAGGTCTGTCTGTCTGTCTGTTATAGAGCTTCTCTACAGGTCTGTCTGTCTGTCTGTCTGTCTGTCTGTTATAGAGCTTCTCTACAGGTCTGTCAATCTATTATAGAGCTTCTCTACAGGTCTGTCTGTCTGTCTGTCTGTTATAGAGCTTCTCCACAGGTCTGTCTGTCATAGAGCTTCTCTACAGGTCTGACTGTCTATCATAGAGCTTCTATACAGGTCTGTCTGTCTATCATAGAGCTTCTATACAGGTCTGTCTGTCTATCATAGAGCTTCTATACAGGTCTGTCTGTCATAGAGCTTCTCTACAGGTCTGTCTGTCTATCATAGAGCTTCTCTACAGGTCTGTCTGTCTGTCTGTCTGTTATAGAGCTTCTCCACAGGTCTGTCTGTCATAGAGCTTCTATACAGGTCTGTCTGTCTATCATAGAGCTTCTATACAGGTCTGTCTGTCATAGAGCTTCTCTACAGGTCTGTCTGTCATAGCTTCTCCACAGGTCTGTCTATCATTATAGAGCTGCTCTACAGGTCTGCCTGTCTATCATAGAGCTTCTATACAGGTCTGACTGTCATAGAGCTACTATACTGGTCTGTCTGTCTATCATAGAGCTTCTATACAGGTCTGACTGTCATTATAGAGCTTCTCTACAGGTCTGTCTGTCTATCATAGAGCTTCTATACAGGTCTGACTGTCATAGAGCTACTATACAGGTCTGTCTGTCTGTCTATCATAGAGCTTCTATACAGGTCTGACTGTCATAGAGCTGCTATACAGGTCTGTCTGTCTATCATAGAGCTTCTATACAGGTCTGTCTGTCATAGAGCTTTCTACCTGTCTGTCTGTCATTATAGAGCTTCTCTACAGGTCTGTCTGTCTGTCATAGCTTCTCCACAGGTCTGTCTATCATTATAGAGCTGCTCTACAGGTCTGTCTGTCATAGAGCTTCTCTACAGGCCTGTCTGTCATAGAGCTTCTCTACAGGTCTGTCTATCATTATAGAGCTTCTCTACAGGTCTGTCTGTCATAGAGCTTCTCTACAGGTCTGTCTGTCATTATCGAGCTTCTATACAGTTCTGACTGTCATAGAGCTTCTATACAGGTCTGTCTGTCTATCATAGAGCTTCTATACAGGTCTGTCTGTCATAGAGCTTCTCTACAGGTCTGTCTGTCATTATAGAGCTTCTCTACAGGTCTGTCTGTCTGTCATAGCTTCTCCACAGGTCTGTCTATCATTATAGAGCTTCTCTACAGGTCTGTCTATCATTATAGAGCTTCTCTACAGGCCTGTCTGTCATAGAGCTTCTCTACAGGTCTGTCTGTCTATCATAGAGCTTCTCTATAGGTCTGTCTGTCTATCATAGAGCTTCTCTATAGGTCTGTCTGTCTGTCATAGAGCTTCTCTACAGGTCTGTCTATCATTATAGAGCTGCTCTACAGGTCTGTCTGTCTATCATAGAGCTTCTATACAGGTCTGACTGTCATAGAGCTACTATACTGGTCTGTCTGTCTATCATAGAGCTTCTATACAGGTCTGACTGTCATTATAGAGCTTCTCTACAGGTCTGTCTGTCTATCATAGAGCTTCTATACAGGTCTGACTGTCATAGAGCTACTATACAGGTCTGTCTGTCTGTCTATCATAGAGCTTCTATACAGGTCTGACTGTCATAGAGCTACTATACAGGTCTGTCTGTCTGTCTATCATAGAGCTTCTATACAGGTCTGTCTGTCATAGAGCTTCTCTACCGGTCTGTCTGTCATTATAGAGCTTCTCTACAGGTCTGTCTGTCTGTCATAGCTTCTCCACAGGTCTGTCTATCATTATAGAGCTGCTCTACAGGTCTGTCTGTCATAGAGCTTCTCTACAGGCCTGTCTGTCATAGAGCTTCTCTACAGGTCTGTCTATCATTATAGAGCTTCTCTACAGGTGTGTCTGTCATAGAGCTTCTCTACAGGTCTGTCTGTCATTATAGAGCTTCTCTACAGGTCTGTCTGTCTGTCATAGCTTCTCCACAGGTCTGTCTATCATTATAGAGCTTCTCTACAGGTCTGTCTGTCATTATCGAGCTTCTATACAGGTCTGACTGTCATAGAGCTTCTATACAGGTCTGTCTGTCTATCATAGAGCTTCTATACAGGTCTGTCTGTCATAGAGCTTCTCTACAGGTCTGTCTGTCATTATAGAGCTTCTCTACAGGTCTGTCTGTCTGTCATAGCTTCTCCACAGGTCTGTCTATCATTATAGAGCTTCTCTACAGGCCTGTCTGTCATAGAGCTTCTCTACAGGTCTGTCTGTCTATCATAGAGCTTCTCTATAGGTCTGTCTGTCTATCATAGAGCTTCTCTATAGGTCTGTCTGTCTGTCATAGAGCTTCTCTACAGGCCTGTCTGTCATAGAGCTTCTCTACAGGTCTGTCTATCATTATAGAGCTTCTCTACAGGTCTGTCTGTCATTATAGAGCTTCTCTACAGGTCTGTCTGTCATTATAGAGCTTCTCTACAGGTCTGTCTGTCTGTCATAGCTTCTCCACAGGTCTGTCTATCATTATAGAGCTTCTCTACAGGTCTGTCTATCATTATAGAGCTTCTCTACAGGTCTATCTATCATTATAGAGCTCTCTACAGATCTGTCTGTCATTATAGAGCTTCTCTACAGGCCTGTCTGTCATAGAGCTTCTCTACAGGTCTGTCTGTCTATCATAGAGCTTCTCTACAGGTCTGTCTGTCTGTCATAGAGCTTCTATACAGGTCTGTCTATCATAGAGCTTCTCTACAGGTCTGTCTGTCATTATAGAGCTTCTACAGGTCTGTCTGTCTGTCATAGCTTCTCCACAGGTCTGTCTATCATTATAGAGCTGCTCTACAGGTCTGTCTGTCATAGAGCTTCTCTACAGGCCTGTCTGTCATAGAGCTTCTCTACAGGTCTGTCTGTCTGTCATAGAGCTTCTCTACAGGTCTGTCTGTCATAGAGCTTCTCTACAGGTCTGTCTGTCATTATAGAGCTTCTCTACAGGTCTGTCTGTCTGTCATAGCTTCTCCACAGGTCTGTCTATCATTATAGAGCTTCTCTACAGGTCTGTCTGTCATTATAGAGCTTCTATACAGGTCTGTCTGTCTATCATAGAGCTTCTATACAGGTCTGTCTGTCATAGAGCTTCTCTACAGGTCTGTCTGTCATTATAGAGCTTCTCTACAGGCCTGTCTGTCATAGAGCTTCTCTACAGGTCTGTCTGTCTATCATAGAGCTTCTCTATAGGTCTGTCTGTCTGTCATAGAGCTTCTCTACAGGTCTGTCTGTCATAGAGCTTCTCTACAGGTCTGTCTGTCATTATAGAGCTTCTCTACAGGTCTGTCTGTCATTATAGAGCTTCTCTACAGGTCTGTCTGTCTGTCATAGCTTCTCCACAGGTCTGTCTATCATTATAGAGCTGCTCTACAGGTCTGTCTGTCATAGAGCTTCTCTACAGGCCTGTCTGTCATAGAGCTTCTCTACAGGTCTGTCTGTCTGTCATAGAGCTTCTCTACAGGTCTGTCTGTCATAGAGCTTCTCTACAGGTCTGTCTGTCATTATAGAGCTTCTCTACAGGTCTGTCTGTCTGTCATAGCTTCTCCACAGGTCTGTCTATCATTATAGAGCTTCTCTACAGGTCTGTCTGTCATTATAGAGCTTCTATACAGGTCTGTCTGTCTATCATAGAGCTTCTATACAGGTCTGTCTGTCATAGAGCTTCTCTACAGGTCTGTCTGTCATTATAGAGCTTCTCTACAGGCCTGTCTGTCATAGAGCTTCTCTACAGGTCTGTCTGTCTATCATAGAGCTTCTCTATAGGTCTGTCTGTCTGTCATAGAGCTTCTCTACAGGTCTGTCTGTCATAGAGCTTCTCTACAGGTCTGTCTGTCATTATAGAGCTTCTCTACAGGTCTGTCTGTCATTATAGAGCTTCTCTACAGGTCTGTCTGTCTGTCATAGCTTCTCCACAGGTCTGTCTATCATTATAGAGCTTCTCTACAGGTCTGTCTATCATTATAGAGCTTCTCTACAGGTCTGTCTATCATTATAGAGCTTCTCTACAGGTCTGTCTGTCATTATAGAGCTTCTCTACAGGCCTGTCTGTCATAGAGCTTCTCTACAGGTCTGTCTGTCTATCATAGAGCTTCTCTACAGGTCTGTCTGTCTGTCATAGAGCTTCTCTGCAGGTCTGTCTATCATTAGAGAGCTTCTCTACAGGTCTGTCTGTCATTATAGAGCTTCTCTACAGGTCTGTCTGTCATTATATAACTTCTCTACAGGTCTGTCTGTCATTATAGAGCTTCTCTACAGGTCTGTCTGTCTATCATTATAGAGCTTCTCTACAGGTCTGTCTATCATTATAGAGCTTCTCTACAGGTCTGTCTATCATAGAGCGGTGGGGGTGGGGCCTGCCTTAATCAACATTCACGTCTTCGGGGAACAGTGGGTTAACTGCCTTGTTCAGGGGAACAGTGGGTTAACTGCCTTGTTCAGGGGAACAGTGGGTTAACTGCCTTGTTCAGGGGAACAGTGGGTTAACTGCCTTGTTCAGGGGAACAGAGGGTTAACTGCCTTGTTCAGGGGAACGGTGGGTTAACTGCCTTGTTCAGGGGCAGAACGACAGATGTTTTACCTTGTCAGCTCGGGGATTTGATCCAGCAACCTTTCGGTTACTGGCCCAACGCCCTAACCGCGAGGCTACTAGAGGTGTGTATAATGATATAATGATAGTGTCACTTCTCTCTCACTCTGATGGGAGTCTGCCGCCAGTGTACCAGAGTCATTTATAGATGCAGACCAGATGGAAAATGAAATAAAATAATCCACTTGATTTTGAGGGAAATGATTTGCCACATGTAGTCTCTTATCTTATCCATGGTAGTGAAGACTTTATCTAGTCAAGATCACATATTATCACAAGTACCCCCAACTCATCCCGTTTAACAGCAACCTGTTGTCTGTTGTTATGAGAGACATGTTGTACGTACAGAAAACGCCCACCAGACCAAAATGCTGGGCCTTATGGTAAATGGGGTCAGTAACATATTGTCCAAAACTGTGCTTCCCTCTGTATAAAACTCATTTCCAAGCAGACCGCTAGTTACGTCTCTCCTTGATTTGCTCATTAAACCCTCATTTCCTCTCATTAAAGGGTTCTGGGCTGTTGACATCTGGGGTGTTCAGACAGGAACAGGGCTCTCTCTGGGACATCCTGTACTTCAAGACCACAGCCAGATTCACTCAGACCCAGTAACCCTGGCCAGAGTACTGTACTGTAGCCCAGTCATAATGAATCATACTAGTTAGGTAAACATTGAGCTCAGTTAGACAGAGTCCAGTCAGGCAAAGCGTACGGCATTGTTCTTTCTGTTGGTGGAATGTGATTTGCTGCAGGATGAGATCACTGGTAGGTTCTTGGTCAGTATGTTGTAGTGAGGTTCTGCAAGACGAGATCCCTGGTAGGTTTATGGTCAGTATGTTGTAGTGAGGTTCTGCAAGACAAGATCCCTGTTAGGTTCATGGTCAGTATGTTGTAGTGAGGTTCTGCAAGACGAGATCCCTGGTAGGTTCATGGTCAGTATCTTGTAGTGATGAGATCCCTGGTAGGTTCATGGTCAGTATGTTGTAGTGAGGTTCTGCAGGACGAGATCCCTGGTAGGTTCATGGTCAGTATGTTGTAGTGATGAGATCCCTGGTAGGTTCATGGTCAGTATGTTGTAGTGATGAGATCACTGGTAGGTTCATGGTCAGTATGTTGTAGTGAGGTTCTGCAAGACAAGATCCCTGTTAGGTTCATGGTCAGTATGTTGTAGTGAGGTTCTGCAAGACGAGATCCCTGGTAGGTTCATGGTCAGTATCTTGTAGTGATGAGATCCCTGGTAGGTTCATGGTCAGTATGTTGTAGTGAGGTTCTGCAGGACGAGATCCCTGGTAGGTTCATGGTCAGTATGTTGTAGTGATGAGATCCCTGGTAGGTTCATGGTCAGTATCTTGTAGTGATGAGATCCCTGGTAGGTTCATGGTCAGTATGTTGTAGTGAGGTTCTGCAGGACGAGATCCCTGGTAGGTTCATGGTCAGTATCTTGTAGTGATGAGATCCCTGGTAGGTTCATGGTCAGTATGTTGCAGTGATGTGCAGCAGGATGAGATCCCTGGTAGGTTCTTGGTCCAGTATGTTGTAGTGAGGTGCTGCAGGATGAGATCACTGGTAGGTTCTTGGTCAGTATGTTGTAGTGAGGTGCTGCATGATGAGATCCCTGGTAGGTTAATGGTCAGTATGTTGTAGTGAGGTGCTGCAGGATGAGATCACTGGTAGGTTCATGGTCAGTATGTTGTAGTGATGAGATCCCTGGTAGGTTCTTGGTCAGTATGTTGTAGTGTGGTGCTGCAGGATGAGATCCCTGGTAGGTTAATGGTCAGTATGTTGTAGTGTGGTGCTGCAGGATGAGATCCCTGGTAGGTTAATGGTCAGTATGTTGTAGTGATGTGCTGCAGGATGAGATCCCTGGTAGGTTCTTGGTCAGTATGTTGTAGTGAGGTGCTGCAGGATGAGATCCCTGGTAGGTTCTTGGTCAGTATGTTGTAGTGATGTGCTGCAGGATGAGATCCCTGGTAGGTTCTTGGTCAGTATGTTGTAGTGATGTGCTGCAGGATGAGATCCCTGGTAGGTTAATGGTCAGTATGTTGTAGTGAGGTGCTGCAGGATGAGATCCCTGGTAGGTTAATGGTCAGTATGTTGTAGTGAGGTGCTGCAGGATGAGATCACTGGTAGGTTCATGGTCAGTATGTTGTAGTGATGAGATCCCTGGTAGGTTCTTGGTCAGTATGTTGTAGTGTGGTGCTGCAGGATGAGATCCCTGGTAGGTTAATGGTCAGTATGTTGTAGTGTGGTGCTGCAGGATGAGATCCCTGGTAGGTTAATGGTCAGTATGTTGTAGTGATGTGCTGCAGGATGAGATCCCTGGTAGGTTCTTGGTCAGTATGTTGTAGTGAGGTGCTGCAGGATGAGATCCCTGGTAGGTTCTTGGTCAGTATGTTGTAGTGATGTGCTGCAGGATGAGATCCCTGGTAGGTTCTTGGTCAGTATGTTGTAGTGATGTGCTGCAGGATGAGATCCCTGGTAGGTTAATGGTCAGTATGTTGTAGTGAGGTGCTGCAGGATGAGATCCCTGGTAGGTTCATGGTCAGTATGCTGCAGCTGCAGGATGAGATCATTGGTAGGTTCTTGGTCAGTATGTTGCAGTGATGTGCAGCAGGATGAGATCCCTGGTAGGTTCATGGTCAGTATGTTGTAGTGAGGTTCTGCAGGATGAGATCCCTGGTAGGTTCATGGTCAGTATGTTGTAGTGAGGTTCTGCAGGATGAGATCCCTGGTAGGTTCATGGTCAGTATGTTGTAGTGAGGTGCTGCAGGATGAGATCCCTGGTAGGTTAATGGTCAGTATGTTGTAGTGAGGTGCTGCAGGATGAGATCCCTGGTAGGTTAATGGTCAGTATGTTGTAGTGAGGTGCTGCAGGATGAGATCCCTGGTAGGTTCATGGTCAGTATGTTGTAGTGAGGTGCTGCAGGATGAGATCCCTGGTAGGTTCTTGGTCAGTATGTTGTAGTGATGTGCTGCAGGATGAGATCCCTGGTAGGTTAATGGTCAGTATGTTGTAGTGAGGTGCTGCAGGATGAGATCCCTGGTAGGTTAATGGTCAGTATGTTGTAGTGAGGTGCTGCAGGATGAGATCCCTGGTAGGTTCATGGTCAGTATGTTGTAGTGATGAGATCCCTGGTAGGTTCATGATCAGTATGTTGTAGTGAGGTGCTGTAGGTCTTCTTCAACTTATCCCACTACCATATTATTTACCAGAATAATACATTAGCCTCTAAAACGTCATCAACTTATCTCCATTAAAACAGCGGAAGGAAGCACACACAGTTTTTCTCCAGAAAATAATAACATTTTCTATTATTTCAGGAGCTCATTTGTGTTGTTCTCTCTGTTGTGTTTTAACAGTTGATCTGACTGGAAGTGTGGAGAGTTTTTACAGCCGTGTTCCCTTTAAGAAGATGGTGTCTTATTCCGTCCGTAGCCGCGTCAACCTGAGTGCCAAGCCTATCACTGAGGGGTAAGAGGCCTTAGGGCGGTGTTACCTGAGTGCCAAGCCTATCACTGAGGGGTAAGAGGCCTTAGGGCGGTGTTACCTGAGTGCCAAGCCTATCACTGAGGGGTAAGAGGCCTTAGGGCGGTGTTACCTGGGTCCCACTGGTTCTGGGGGTGAGAGACCTTAGGGCGGTGTTACCTGGGTCCCACTGGTTCTGGGGGTGAGAGTCCTTAGGGCGGTGTTACCTGGGTCCCACTGGTTCTGGGGGTGAGAGACCTTAGGGCAGTGTTACCTGGGTCCCACTGGTTCTGGGGCTGAGAGACCTTAGGGCAGTGTTACCTGGGTCCCACTGGTTCTGGGGCTGAGAGACCTTAGGGCGGTGTTACCTGGGTCCCACTGGTTCTGGGGCTGAGAGACCTTAGGGCGGTGTTACCTGGGTCCCACTGGTTCTGGGGCTGAGAGACCTTAGGGCGGTGTTACCTGGGTCCCACTGGTTCTGGGGCTGAGAGACCTTAGGGCGGTGTTACCTGGGTCCCACTGGTTCTGGGGCTGAGAGACCTTAGGGCGGTGTTACCTGGGTCCCACTGGTTCTGTTATATTTCACTACTTCAAGCAATAACAAACATCTTTCTTTAGGATAATGACAAAGTCTTTAGGAAAAGTGTTAGACAATTCCTGTTTAGTTTCCCCAAAGAAAAGGTGTGTGCCTGCTTTGTGTTTGCACCAGGTTCCGTGAGTGTGAACGGAGATGTGATGAAGACCCGTGTTGCCGTGGAATCGGATACGTCAGGGACACACAGTCACCTGGTCAGTTGTTATTTCAGTCAACATATTAACTGACATGTTTTTTACAGTGCTGACATTTTCTCCCGACATTCAATGTTCAAGGAGCAAGAGAGAAGAGGGAAACAATCACAATATAGCTCCAAAGAGACAAATATTTCCTCTCAAGTGTGTGTGTCTTTGTGTGTGTGTCTTTTTGTGTGTATCTTTGTGTGTGTGTCTTTGTGTGTGTGTGTGTGTGTCTTTGTGTGTGTGTGTGTCTTTGTGTGTGTGTGTGTGTGTGTGTGTGTGTGTGTGTGTGTGTGTGTGTGTGTGTGTGTGTGTGTGTGTGTGTGTGTGTGTGTGTGTGTGTGTGTGTGTGTGTGTGTGTGTGTGTGTGTGTGTGTGTGTGTGTGTGTGTGTGCTGTCTCCATCCAGGATCAGACGTTCTCTGCCTGACTCTGAACAGCTTTGGTATCCAGACGTGTGGTGAAGGAGAACGGACAACCTGGAGAGTCCAGGACTGCACCCCCTCCAAAGTAGAATCCGGAGTGTATCCGCTTGGCTGGTACGAGAAACCAGGTGTGTGTAAACGTCCGAGGATAAGTAGGTACAGGGTGACTCCCAAATGGCACCCTATTCCCTATCTATTTTTGACCAGGAGCCCATAGGGAATAGGGTGCCGTTTGAAACTAGGGTAGCTTACTCAGCGAGGAGGCATGACACACATCTTGTTCGAACATCTGGCCAACATCTTGAGTTGTCTCCTACCTATTTAAGTTTGATGTCTTGATGTTACTTTCTCTTCTGGAGAATAGTGACAGCGCCGTTGCCCTGGTTACAGTCTGTGTGTCCCAAATGGCACCTTCTCTTTATGTGGTGCACTACATTTGACCAGAGCCCATTGGAGGAATAGTGTGCTATTTGGGACACAACCAATGAGACGCTGCACACTGATTTAAACAGAAACGTGTGTTATTATGCCTCAGCTGGTCATCTCATTTTGTGGGTTATATTTTGCCACCTGGTAAGGATTGCAGAGACTACAAATTGTTCTTACTTTTTTTGGGGGGAGAAATTCTCAGACTCGCTGGTAATTTTTCTATTCTTAAGAGTCCCACAGCTCACACATTTGTTTCCGTTTCAAGTGGCTCCCTATCTATGTCGTGCACTAGGGTGCTATTCGGGGCACAGCCGTAATTAATCTTTTCTCCAGTTGGTGTTACCGAGCCACGTGATCCAGCAGACACATTTATTTAACCAAGTAGTTTTCTGATGGTTAAGGAGTTTATTACGTAATGACTCAGACGTTTCCATTGTTCTCCACAGTGAACCAGTGGACTACATCACCACGCTTGTGCCCCAGTTTCCAACTACGTGTTCCTTCAGAGAATGGTGAGAGTGCAGTTCATATTTCACCTCAGGAGTTGTACAATACATCACACTGTGAGTTTGAAACGTCAGCTACAATAAACAGACTGACTGTGTCTGCTGTCATCCTCCTGTAAATGGTTGAATAGAAACACGTCATCCGTTCTGTCTCCGGATGAGGCCCCCCAGTTCCTTCTCTATGTGTTTTATTTATTTAACTTTTTTTTATTTTTAATTTTTTTATTTTACCTTTATTTAACTAGGCAAGTCAGTTAAGAACAAATTCTTATTTTCAATGAGGGCCTAGGAACAGCAGGTTAACTGCCTGTTCAGGGGCAGAACGACAGATTTGTACCTTGTCAGCTCGGTAGTTTGAACTCACAATCTTCCGGTTACTAGTCCAACGCTCTAACCACTAGGCTACCCTGCCGCCCCAAGGCACGTCAGTTAAGAACAAGTTATTATTTACAATGACGGGGCTACTCCCCCCCCCGGCCAAACCCTCCCCTAACCCAGACAACGCTGGGCCAATTGTACGCTGCCCTATGGGACTCCCGATCACGGACGGTTGTGATACAGCCTGGAATCCAACCAGGGTCTGTAGTGACGCCTCTAGCACTGAGATGCAGTGCCTTAGACCGCTGCGCCACTCGGGAGCCTATTCCTTATATAGTGCTTCACTTTTGACTGGGGCCCATAGGGCTCTGTTAAGAGAGAGTGCATTATGGGGAATGGGGTGCTGTTTGGGCGACAACCCATTTCACATTTGTGTGTATTCAAAGGGACCCCCCCCCCTCCCTCCCCTCACATCAAAGAGACACACTAACATGGTCATTTTGCGAGCTTTCATTGTGCTGACGTGCTGAAATGTTTACAAGCCACAGTGTTTCCCACTTAGCCTTTAATTAGACTCACTTCCTCCATACCCTCCAGTAGCTAGAAACCTGTCCATTAGACAGAGGAGATACTGTCTCCAACGCCTCCAGTAGCTAGAAACCTGCCCATGAGACAGAGGAGATACTGTCTCCAACGCCTCCAGTAGCTAGAAACCTGTCCATTAGACAGAGGAGATACTGTCTCCAACGCCTGCAGTAGCTAGAAACCTGTCCGTTAGACAGAGGAGATACTGTCTCCAACGCCTCCAGTAACTAGAAACCTGTCCATTAGACAGAGGAGATACTGTCTCCAACGCCTGCAGTAGCTAGAAACCTGTCCATTAGACAGAGGAGATACTGTCTCCAACGCCTGCAGTAGCTAGAAACCTGTCCTTGAGACAGAGGAGATACTGTCTCCAACACCTCCAGTAGCTAGAAACCTGTCCGTTAGACAGAGGAGATACTGTCTCCAACACCTCCAGTAGCTAGAAACCTGTCCGTTAGATAGAGGAGATACTGTCTCCAACACCTCCAGTAGCTAGAAACCTGTCCTTTAGACAGAGGAGATACTGTCTCCAACGCCTCCAGTAACTAGAAACCTGTCCGTTAGACAGAGGAGATACTGTCTCCAATGCCTCCAGTAACTAGAAACCTGTCCATGAGACAGAGGAGAGTACAGGCTTTCAGCTGCTCTCATTACTATCTAGCACAGTGGATAGTGTTGGAATTGGATGCTTAAGAGAGATCTGTCCTTTTGACATTAAAATACATTTCATTGACCGCATCCCAAATATGGAGCATTTTAGCTTGTGCAGGACACTGCTTCTGAACAGAGCCCTATGGGACAATGTGTTAGATGCAGACAATGTGTTAGATGCAGACAATGTGTTAGACGCAGACAGTGTGTTAGACGCAGACAATGTGTTAGACGCAGACGATGTGTTAGACGCAGACGATGTGTTAGATGCAGACAATGTGTTAGATGCAGACAATATGTTAGACGCAGACAATGTGTTAGATGCAGACAATGTGTTAGATGCAGACAATGTGTTAGACGCAGACAGTGTGTTAGATGCAGACGATGTGTTAGACGCAGACAATGTGTTAGACGCAGACAATGTGTTAGACGCAGACAATGTGTTAGACGCAGACAATGTGTTAGACGCAGACAATGTGTTAGACGCAGACGATGTGTTAGACGCAGACGATGTGTTAGACGCAGACAGTGTGTTAGACGCAGACAATGTGTTAGACGCAGACAATGTGTTAGACGCAGACAATGTGTTAGACGCAGACAATGTGTTAGACGCAGACAATGTGTTAGATGCAGACAATATGTTAGACGCAGACAATGTGTTAGATGCAGACAATGTGTTAGATGCAGACAATGTGTTAGACGCAGACAGTGTGTTAGATGCAGACGATGTGTTAGACGCAGACAATGTGTTAGACGCAGACAATGTGTTAGACGCAGACAATGTGTTAGACGCAGACAATGTGTTAGACGCAGACAATGTGTTAGACGCAGACGATGTGTTAGACGCAGACGATGTGTTAGACGCAGACAGTGTGTTAGACGCAGACAATGTGTTAGACGCAGACAATGTGTTAGACGCAGACAATGTGTTAGACGCAGACAATGTGTTAGACGCAGACAGTGTGTTAGACGCAGACAATGTGTTAGACGCAGACAATGTGTTAGACGCAGACAGTGTGTTAGACGCAGACAATGTGTTAGACGCAGACAGTGTGTTAGACGCAGACAGTGTGTTAGACGCAGACAGTGTGTTAGACGCAGACAGTGTGTTAGACGCAGACAATGTGTTAGACGCAGACAATGTGTTAGACGCAGACAGTGTGTTAGAGGCAGACAGTGTGTTAGATGCAGACAGTGTGTTAGAAGCAGACAGTGTGTTAGACGCAGACAGTGTGTTAGACGCAGACAATGTGTTAGACGCAGACAATGTGTTAGACGCAGACAATGTGTTAGACGCAGACAATGTGTTAGACGCAGACAATGTGTTAGACGCAGACAATGTGTTAGACGCAGACAGTGTGTTAGACGCAGACAGTGTGTTAGACGCAGACAGTGTGTTAGACGCAGACAGTGTGTTAGACGCAGACAGTGTGTTAGACGCAGACAGTGTGTTAGACGCAGACAGTGTGTTAGACGCAGACAGTGTGTTAGACGCAGACAGTGTGTTAGACGCAGACAGTGTGTTAGACGCAGACAGTGTGTTAGACGCAGACAATGTGTTAGACGCAGACAATGTGTTAGACGCAGACAATGTGTTAGACGCAGACAATGTGTTAGACGCAGACAATGTGTTAGACGCAGACAATGTGTTAGACGCAGACAATGTGTTAGACGCAGACAGTGTGTTAGACGCAGACAATGTGTTAGATGCATCCCCTGCTGATAAAGACGTGTGTCTCTCTGCCAGTGAGTTTGAGTGAGTGGAAACTCCTGGATGTGTCCTCTACTCTGGTGGATCCGTCCGTCTCCACGTTTGACATTATTCACATCAGTAAAGACATCGCTGAGGACCTGGACAGGACCAGAGACTGGTGTCTGTCTGGTGAGAAACATCTTCATCGTGTGCCAGAGTCTAGTCTAATGGTCAACGTCCCCCGACTCAGGACCACATATGTCCCCTGGCAAGAGGGGTTTAAGCCCCTCCTCGGTCTCTCCTGTCTGTGCCCCTCATCTGTGCCCCTCCTTGGTCTCTCCTGTCTGTGCCCCTCATCTGTGCCCCTCCTCGGTCTCTCCTGTTTGTGCCCCTCCTCGGTCTCTCCTGTCTGTGCCCCTCATCTGTGCCCCTCCTCGGTCTCTCCTGTCTGTGCCCCTCCTCGGTCTCTCCTGTCTGTGCCCCTCATCTGTGACCCTCCTCGGTCTCTCCTGTCTGTGCCCCTCATCTGTGCCCCTCCTCGTTATCCCCTGTCTGTGCCCCTCCTCGGTCTCTCCTGTCTGTGCCCCTCATCTGTACCCCTCCTCGGTCTCTCCTGTCTGTGCCCCTCATCTGTGCCCCTCCTCGGTCTCTCCTATCTGTGCCCCTCATCTGTGCCCCTCCTCGGCCTCTCCTATCTGTGCCCCTCATCTGTGCCCCTCCTCGGTATCTCCTATCTGTGCCCCACATCTGTGACCCTCCTCGGTCTCTCCTGTCTGTGCCCCTCGGTCTCTCCTGTCTGTGCCCCTCATCTGTACCCCTCCTCAGTCTCTCTTGTCTGTGCCCCTCCTCGGTCTCTCCTGTCTGTGCCCCAATCCTTGTATTTACCTCTCTCTACTCTCCTCCTTTTCTGTCCGTTAAACTGTGTGTGTGTGTCTCCCCTCAGCCTGTGAGGAGGCTGAGTCCTGTGTTGTGGTGTCAGTGGGGCGGACCGACTCGGCTGTCCGCTGTGTCCTCTACCCAGACACCCTGGCCTGTGGCCCCGCCTCTACCACCCCCGGAGGTCAGGACTGTCGGCTGGTCATCAGAGAGTCAGCTCTCCAGGTCTACCTCCACAAAGGTGGGCAACATCCATGACCCTGCCTCACTATACATCCCTGGGTCACTATACATCCCTGACCCTGGCCCACTGTACATCCCTGACCCTGGGTCACTATACATCCCTGACCCTGGCCCACTGTACATCCCTGACCCTGCCTCACTATACATCCCTGGCCCTGGCCCACTGTACATCCCTGACCCTGGGTCACTATACATCCCTGGGTCACTATACATCCCTGACCCTGGGTCACTATACATCCCTGACCCTGGGTCACTATACATCCCTGACCCTGGGTCACTATACATCCCTGACCCTGGCTCACTATACATCCCTGTCCCTGGCTCACTGTACATCCCTGGGTCACTATACATCCCTGACACTGGCTCACTATACATCCCTGACCCTGAGTCACTATACATCCCTGACCCTGGCTCACTATACATCCCTGACCCTGGGTCACTATACATCCCTGACCCTGGCTCACTATACATCCCTGGGTCACTATACATCCCTGACCCTGGCTCACTATACATCCCTGACCCTGGGTCACTATACATCCCTGCCTCACTATACATCCCTGACCCTGGGTCACTATACATCCCTGACCCTGGGTCACTATACATCCCTGACCCTGGCTCACTATACATCCCTGTCCCTGGCTCACTGTACATCCCTGGGTCACTATACATCCCTGACACTGGCTCACTATACATCCCTGACCCTGGGTCACTATACATCCCTGACCCTGGCTCACTATACATCCCTGACCCTGGGTCACTATACATCCCTGACCCTGGCTCACTATACATCCCTGACCCTGGCTCACTATACATCCCTGACCCTGGCTCACTATACATCCCTGACCCTGGCTCACTGTACATCCCTGGGTCACTATACATCCCTGACCCTGGCTCACTATACATCCCTGGGTCACTATACATCCCTGGGTCACTATACATCCCTGACCCTGGCTCACTATACATCCCTGACCCTGGCTCACTATACATCCCTGGCTCACTATACATCCCTGGGTCACTATACATCCCTGACCCTGGGTCACTATACATCCCTGACCCTGGGTCACTATACATCCCTGGCTCACTATACATCCCTGGGTCACTATACATCCCTGACCCTGGGTCACTATACATCCCTGACCCTGGGTCACTATACATCCCTGACCCTGGCTCACTATACATCCCTGACCCTGGGTCACTATACATCCCTGACCCTGGCTCACTATACATCCCTGACCCTGGGTCACTATACATCCCTGACCCTGGCTCACTATACATCCCTGGCTCACTATACATCCCTGGGTCACTATACATCCCTGACCCTGGGTCACTATACATCCCTGACCCTGGGTCACTATACATCCCTGACCCTGGCTCACTATACATCCCTGGCTCACTATACATCCCTGACCCACTATACATCCCTGACCCTGCCTCACTATACATCCCTGGGTCACTATACATCCCTGACCCTGGGTCACTATACATCCCTGACCCTGGGTCACTATACATCCCTGACCCTGGGTCACTATACATCCCTGTCCCTGGGTCACTATACATCCCTGTCCCTGGCTCACTATACATCCCTGGCTCACTATACATCCCTGACCCTGGGTCACTATACATCCCTGACCCTGGCTCACTATACATCCCTGACCCTGGCTCACTATACATCCCTGTCCCTGGCTCACTGTACATCCCTGTCCCTGGCTCACTATACATCCCTGACCCTGGCTCACTTTACTGCTGCTAATGTGACTAGTGTTTGAAGAAACAGAGATGTTTATTGGTGGGTTAGGTTGTGTCAGCGTACTTCCTGTAATGGTCATTATTATTAGAAAGCGTGATTTCTCATCTGAGAGGTGCTGGAGTTTTACAGCTGGTTGATTCCAGTCCAGACAGTATATCTGTCCCAAATGACACCCTGTTCCCTATATGGTGCATTACTTTTGCCCAGGGCCCATAGTTGTCCGTGTCAGTCCAGGCTTCCCTCTGACTGATGGTTATGTATTCTGTGGCATCCAGAACCCAAGGCGGCGTTGACGTCAGTGTTTATCCCGGCTCACGGAACGCTCCAGGGAGAGGCCGTGACAACGCTGCTCGGGTCAGACAGGAAGACAGTCAGACAGTTCTTGGGAGTTCCGTACGCTCGTCCTCCTATCAGAGCCCTCCGTTTCGTCCCCCCACAGCCTGCTGATTGGAGTGGGACATGGAATGCCACGATTACCAGGTAAACCACGACTCTGTGGAGGAAGATTTTTTTTAAAGATGTGTTATAAACGTTTTGTGTAATTTCATCCAGTAGTTTGGAAAGGGGTGTTCACAAGCCAAAACGGGTCCCTGAAAATGTTATTTCATAAAAATAAAAATCATAATATTGAACCTTTATTTAAGTAGGCAAGAACAAATTCTTATTCACAATTACTGCCTAGGAACAGTGGGTTAACTGCCTTGTTCAGGGGCAGAACGACAGATTTTTACCTTGTCAGCTCGGGGATTCGATCTAGCAACTTTTCGGTTACTGGTCCGACACGCTAACCACTATGAAATGTTACATCCTGGATTTTTTTATATATATACACTACCGTTAAAAAGTTTGGGGCCACTTAGAAATGTCCTTGTTTTTGAAAGAAAAGCAATTGAAATAACATAACATTTATCAGAAATAGTTAATGTTGTAAATGTCTACTGTAGCTGGAAACTGCAGAATTTGTATGGAATATCTACATAGGCTTACAGAGGCCCATTATCAGCAACCATCACTCCTGTGTTCCAATGGCACATTGTGTTAGCTAATCCAAGTCTATCATTTTAAAAGGCTAATTGATCATTAGAAAACCCTTTTGCAATCATGTTGGCACAGCTGGAAACTGTTGTTCTGATTAAACAAGCAATAAAACTGGCCTTCTTTAGATGAGCTGAGCATCTGGAGTATCAGCATTTGTGGGTTCGATTGCAGGCTCGAAATGGCCAGGCACAAAGATCTTTCTTCTGAAACGCATCAGTCTATTCTTGTTCTGAGAAATGAAGGCGATTCCATGCGAGAAATTGCAAAAACTGAAGATCTCGCATAACGCTGTGTGCTACTCCCTTCACAGAACAGTTCAAACTGGCTCTAACCAGAATAGAAAGAGGAGTGGGAGGCCCCGGTGCAAAACTGAACAAGAGGACAAGTACATTAGTGTCTAGTTGAGAAACAGATGCCTCGCAAGTCCTCAACTGGCAGCTTCATTAAATAGTACCCACAGAACACCAGTCTCAACGTCAACAGTGAAGAGGCAACTCCAGAATGCCTCAACTTCTATGATTTGTTATGAATTTGAATGGGGCTTAAGATCCCATTCAATCTCGAAGAATGTCTGTCTGAGTGTGTGTCTGTCTGAGTGTCTGCACGCCCGCCCGCCTAGAAGGCCAGCTTGTTGTTATGGATGTTTCCCATGGTAGACCCAGTTGTACCACATGCAGTGTGTTAATGTGTCCTCTAACCCTGTTGTTATGGATGTTTCCCATGGTAGACCCAGTTGTACCACATGCAGTGTGTTAATGTGTCCTCTAACCCTGTTGTTATGGATGTTTCCCATGGTAGACCCAGTTGTACCACATGCAGTGTGTTAATGTGTCCTCTAACCCTGTTGTTATGGATGTTTCCCATGGTAGACCCAGTTGTACCACATGCAGTGTGTTAATGTGTCCTCTAACCCTGTTGTTATGGATGTTTCCCATGGTAGACCCAGTTGTCTGCAGCCTGGAGCTGTGGAGTCATCAGCCAGCAGTGAGGACTGTCTGTATCTCAACATCTTCGTCCCCAGCGGCATCGTAAGTCACATTGTACCGATAGAGATCTTTGTTTCACTAGAAGTCCTGTTGACCTCTCCTTTATTAACCCCTCGACACCTCAAACACCACTCCACTACCGGTCCTTCAGATTGACAGTTGGTCTGCCGTGTCATTCCTGTTCTTGTCTTTTCCTCTGATAGAGAGGGAGTGCAGCGGTCCTGGTGTTCTTCCATAACCCGTCTGGAGCAGCCAGCGATGACACAGCATCTCTACTGGACGGCTCCTACCTGGCTGCCGTCGGCAACATCGTCGTGGTTACCGTCAACACCAGGGTTGCAGCGTTCGGATTCCTCAGCACAGGTGCTCCTCTTAACACACGTCAGAAGCAGCATTCAATTATCTTATAGGTTATATGCTTTCAAAAGTAACAAAAGACACAAACAAGTGCTGCCTTCTAAATCTGAACTCACAACTGGGTCTGAGAGCGCTGCTGAAATGGCATAATAAGTGAATGTAAATGTAGAGGGAAGATAGTGGACATGAAGTTAGAATCAGGTCACGATGAAAGTGAAGGGGAGAGGATGACATGTTTACTGTTGGTATTCTGCTGCCGTGGGGGGCTGAGAGGGCCCGGAGGGAGTGATGGGGGGGGGGGAGTAATGTGGGGGGGGAGATGAGGGGGAGGAAGAGATGGGAGAGATGAGGGAGAGATGAGAGGGGGGGGGGGGGTTGGGGAGAGATGAGGGGTGGGAGAAATTCATCTCTGCTGATGGTGTGTTCTGTGCTGATGGTGTGTTCTGTGCTGATGGTGTGTTCTGTGCTGATGGTGTGTTCTGTGCTGATGTGGCACTGAGAGGGAGGAGTGACTCTCTCCACAGTCAGCTAGCCAGCCAAAGCACACAGCTGGCACACTCACAGACATGTGGAAGGACTGTGTGTGTGTGTTCAAGTTTCAACTTTATTATCCTAGACTGCACGTTCTGTTTTAGAGTGATGTGTAGTCTTGGTGATAGGAGCCCTCAGCCAGCAACTCTAGAAGACCCTGCAACACAGCCACACCTCTAAACCACTGTTCCCTCCCAGACAGCCCTTCTATAAAGCCCTGCAACACAGCCACACCTACGAAACCACTGTCCCCTCCCACACAACTCTTCTATAAAGCCCTGCCACACCTCTAAACCCCTGGTCCCTCCCAGACAGCTCTTCTATAAAGCCCTGCCACACCTACTAAACCCCTGGTCCCTCCCAGACAGCTCTTCTATAAAGCCCTGCCACACCTACTAAACCCCTGGTCCCTCCCAGGCAGCTCTTCTATAAAGCCCTGCCACACCTCTAAACCACTGTTCCCTCCCAGACAGCCCTTCTATAAAGCCCTGCAACACAGCCACACCTACTAAACCACTGGCCCCTCCCAGACAGCTCTTCTATAAAGCCCTGCCACACCTACTAAACCCCTGGTCCCTCCCAGACAGCTCTTCTATAAAGCCCTGCCACACCTACTAAACCCCTGGTCCTTCCCAGACAGCTCTTCTATAAAGCCCTGCCACACCTACTAAACCCCTGGTCCCTCCCAGACAGCTCTTCTATAAAGCCCTGCCACACCTACTAAACCCCTGGTCCCTCCCAGACAGCTCTTCTATAAAGCCCTGCCACACCTACTAAACCCCTGGTCCCTCCCAGACAGCTCTTCTATAAAGCCCTGCCACACCTACTAAACCCCTGGTCCCTCCCAGACAGCCCTTCTATAAAGCCCTGCCACACCTACTAAACCCCTGGTCCCTCCCACACAGCTCTTCTATAAAGCCCTGCCACACCTACTAAACCCCTGGTCCCAGATATCTCTCTACCTATTGTCTTCTAGAGGGAGCTTTTCTAAAGCAACACTTTGGAATATTCCACGCTTTCTGTTTGCTGTTGCTGAGTGTATTCACATTCTTACCAGGCTTTGGTAAAATGATATTTGAAATCTATCCAATAGTTTCTTGGTCCATTCTTAGTGGGTAATTACAGTATTCATGTGCTGCAGTGGCTTTTGGAACCCAAATGGAATAAAAACATGTTGTTTGTATATTTTTGGAAATGATGTAGACGATAACACAAGTCACAACCCAAAGAACACATTGCGTTATATAAGTGTCTTGATAACAGCAGTGTGAACTGAATGCCTCTAGGCTCCACAGCCCTGCCAGGTAACGCCGGCTTCCAGGACCAGGTCGCCGCTCTGAAGTGGGTCCAGGAGAACATGGAGGCGTTCGGAGGTGACCCCAGGCTGGTGACGGTGGGGGCAGAGCGGAGTGGAGCCGACGTGGCCAGCCTACATCTGACCTCCCCCTCCTCGCGTGGTCTCTTCGACAGGATGCTGCTCATGGTAAGCTGACCTGTGACCCCTGATCCTCACTGACCTTCACCAAGAGTCCCAAATGGCGCTCTATTCCCTCTATAGTGTGCTGCTTTTGACCAGAGCCCCTATCAAAAGTAGTGCACTATAGTAGTGCGCTAAATAGGGCTATTGTGGATGTGTTACTAAGCCCTCGTGTGTAAATAATGCTGTTACAGTAACGGTCTTGACCATTCCAGCTGTTTACAACTAGTTTAGGCTGTCATGCAGTAACACCCTTGTGATTAATGGTCGGAATGTCACTGATTATGCAGCGTGACCGTCATCACAGTTTTACTTCCACGTTCACGGCATAGTCCAGTATGCTATGTCCTCTCTATACAGCAGGATATGTCCTCTCTATACAGCAGGATATGTCCTCTCTATACAGCAGGATATGTCCTCTCTATACAGCAGGATATGTCCTCTCTATACAGCAGGATATGTCCTCTCTATACAGCAGGATATGTCCTCTCTATACAGCAGGATATGTCCTCTCTATACAGCAGGATATGTCCTCTCTATACAGCAGGATATGTCCTCTCTATACAGCAGGATATGTCCTCTCTATACAGCAGGATATGTCCTCTCTATACAGCAGGATATGTCCTCTCTATACAGCAGGATATGTCCTCTCTATACAGCAGGATATGTCCTCTCTATACAGCAGGATATGTCCTCTCTATACAGCAGGATATGTCCTCTCTATACAGCAGGATATGTCCTCTCTACACAGCACTATGTCCTCTCTATACAGCAGGATATGTCCTCTCTATACAGCAGGATATGTCCTCTCTATACAGCACTATGTCCTCTCTACACAGCACTATGTCCTCTCTACACAGCAGGATATGTCCTCTCTATACAGCACTATGTCCTCTCTATACAGCAGGATTATGTCCTCTCTACACAGCAGGATATGTCCTCTCTATACAGCACTATGTCCTCTCTATACAGCAGGATATGTCCTCTCTACACAGCAGGATATGTCCTCTCTATACAGCAGGATATGTCCTCTCTACACAGCAGGATATGTCCTCTCTACACAGCAGGATATGTCCTCTCTACACAGCAGGATATGTCCTCTCTATACAGCAGGATATGTCCTCTCTATACAGCAGGATATGTCCTCTCTATACAGCAGGATATGTCCTCTCTATACAGCAGGATATGTCCTCTCTATACAGCAGGATTATGTCGTCTCTATACAGCAGGATAATGCCCTCTCTATACAGCAGGATAATGTCCTCTCTATACAGCAGGATATGTTCCTCTCTATACAGCAGGATATGTCCTCTCTATACAGCAGGATATGTCCTCTCTATACAGCAGGATATGTCCTCTCTATACAGCACTATGTCCTCTCTATACAGCAGGATATGTCCTCTCTATACAGCAGGATTATGTCCTCTCTATACAGCAGGATTATGTCCTCTCTATACAGCACTATGTCCTCTCTATACTGCAGGATATGTCCTCTCTATACATTTAAGGCCATATCCAGTCTTAAGAGTTCAGGAGGATGGCTTGTGCGTACATCCCTTCCTCTTCCTCTTCCAGTGCTGTAGTGCTGAGTCCGTGACCGTTACCGGGAGGTACACACACACTGCTCCTCCTCTTATTCCTCCTCCAGCTGCTGCTCTTCCTCTCCTTCCTCATGTCCCCCAGAGACATGTAGGAGGAGACTGTGTTCCGCAAGCCAAAGCTGATCATAGAGTCTCTGTTGCCGGGGTAACGATGAGGCTGGTCTGTCAGCTCCGAGCTGAGGTTAGAATAGATATGATGCAGCGTTAGTCTGTTATCTATCACTGATAAAGTACATTGAAAGCTAAACTCAAAAATAAGCTCAAACATATATGTAATTGTCAGACTCCATGAAACTCCCAGAGAGGGGTCGTGACAGATACAGATGGATGGGGAGAAACAAGGTTGGAGAGAGAGGGACTGAAGGCGGGGAGAGAGGGACTGAAGGCGGGGAGAGAGGGACTGAAGGCGGGGAGAGAGGGGGACTGAAGGCGGGGAGAGAGGGGGACTGAAGGCGGGGAGAGAGGGGGCTGAAGGCGGGGAGAGAGGGGCTGAAGGCGGGTAGAGAGGGGCTGAAGGCGGGTAGAGAGGGGCTGAAGGCGGGGAGAGAGGGGCTGAAGGCGGGGAGAGAGGGGGACTGAAGGCGGGGAGAGAGGGGCTGAAGGCGGGTAGAGAGGGGCTGAAGGCGGGGAGAGAGGGGCTGAAGGCGGGGAGAGAGGGGGCTGAAGGCGGGGAGAGAGGGCTGAAGGCGGGGAGAGAGGGGCTGAAGGCGGGGAGAGAGGGGATGAAGGCGGGGAGAGAGGGGCTGAAGGCGGGGAGAGAGGGGCTGAAGGCGGGGAGAGAGGGGGGCTGAAGGCGGGGAGAGAGGGGCTGAAGGCGGGGAGAGAGGGGGCTGAAGGCGGGGAGAGAGGGATGAAGGCGGGGAGAGAGGGGGGCTGAAGGCGGGGAGAGAGGGGCTGAAGGCGGGGAGAGAGGGGGCTGAAGGCGGGGAGAGAGGGGCTGAAGGCGGGGAGAGAGGGGGCTGAAGGCGGGGAGAGAGGGATGAAGGCGGGGAGAGAGAGGGGGCTGAAGGCGGGGAGAGAGAGGGGCTGAAGGCGGGGAGAGAGGGGGCTGAAGGCGGGGAGAGAGGGATGAAGGCGGGGAGAGAGGGGCTGAAGGCGGGGGAGAGAGGGGCTGAAGGCGGGGAGAGGGGGCTGAAGGCGGGGAGAGAGGGGGCTGAAGGCGGGGAGAGGGGGCTGAAGGCGGGGAGAGGGGGCTGAAGGCGGGGAGAGGGGGCTGAAGGCGGGAGAGAGGGGGCTGAAGGCGGGGAGAGAGGGAAGAAGGCGGGGAGAGAGGGATGAAGGCGGGGGAGAGGGGCTGAAGGCGGGGAGAGAGGGGCTGAAGGCGGGGAGAGAGGGGGCTGAAGGCGGGGAGAGGGGGCTGAAGGCGGGGAGAGGGGGGCTGAAGGCGGGGAGAGAGGGGGCTGAAGGCGGGGAGAGAGGGAAGAAGGCGGGGAGAGAGGGATGAAGGCGGGGAGAGAGGGGCTGAAGGCGGGGAGAGAGGGGCTGAAGGCGGGGAGAGAGGGGCTGAAGGCGGGGAGAGAGGGGGACTGAAGGCGGGGAGAGAGGGATGAAGGCGGGGAGAGAGGGGGACTGAAGGCGGGGAGAGAGGGATGAAGGCGGGGAGAGAGGGGGACTGAAGGCGGGGAGAGAGGGATGAAGGCGGGGAGAGAGGGATGAAGGCGGGGAGAGAGGGATGAAGGCAGGGAGAGAGGTATGAAGGCAGGGAGAGAGGGATGAAGGCAGGGAGAAAGGGATGAAGGCAGGGAGAAAGGGAAAGAGGTCAACGTTAGAGAAAGAGGTACCTGTTGACGTCTTTCCAGTCGAAGTTGTTGTGCATCACCACAGGGGGTGCCTGGGAGGCCAGGTTGAGGTTGCCATTGGTTACAGCCTGACAGGGGGTGGTGAGAATACAGCACAGGCCGTCTGCACAATCTGTCAAAGAGGAGGGGCCACTGTCGTTACCAGAAACCATACCCAGCTCTCCTGTGGTTATAACCAGTGAGCTACCAGAAACCATACGCAGCTCTCATGTGGTTATAACCAGTGAGCTACCAGAAACCATACGCAGCTCTCATGTGGTTATAACCAGTGAGCTACCAGAAACCATACACAGTGACTAAAATATAAATGTACAAGGACACATTAATGACACAAGGAGAGCACCGGAGCTGAGTATCTTCCACATCCTCAAAATAGCCAACATCAGCAATGTACTTCAACCACACTATACAGCTCGTATGACTCCACTTAGTGAATGTAGTATAGCAGCATTGCAGTGCGTTGGAGTTGGTGCGGCTTGAAAGAGTCAATAATTCCACGTTAGAAAGTGATAACTACCGGTGGTGTCACAAGTTAAAAAATAATGAATAGTTCCAACCTTTATAATAATAGTAGACTTATCAGCTCATGGTTCCTATAAATAGATTCACATGGAGTCTACATGTGTTTCACTTTAATGTCAGATTGTAATGTTCAGCAGATTTGTTGGTGTCCCGGGAAAAAACTCTTTATTACATTTTTTTTTTCACAGATTATGAAGAGGGATGACTACTTTAATCACAACCCTTTCACAGATTATGAAGAGGGATGACTACTTTAATCACGACCCTTTCACAGATTATGAAGAGGGATGGCTACTTTAATCATGACCCTTTCACAGATTATGAAGAGGGATGACTACTTTAATCATGACCCTTTCACAGATTATGAAGAGGGATGACTACTTTAATCATGAACCTTTCTCAGATTATGAAGAGGGATGACTACTTTAATCATGAACCTTTCACAGATTATGAAGGGGGATGACTACTTTAATCATGAACCTTTCACAGATTATGAAGGGAGGGTGACTACTTTAATCATGACCCTTTCACAGATTATGAAGGGGGGGGGGGGGTGACTACTTTAATCATGACCCTTTCACAGATTATGAAGGGGGGGGTGACTAATTTAAATTTCTGTTTAAAAATTAAAAAAATCTACAAAAAGTGAAGTAGAAGGTTTACGATGAATAGATTTGGACTAAATGTCCATGATCATGTCACAGGGGATTGTTATTTACCAGAGTAGTGGTTGACGAGGTCCTCGAGACACTGGAAGGTTAGACCAGGAGAGATGTAGTACCAGTTGTTGGGAAGGCGAATAATACGATAGTGTACCACAACCCTGTGCCGTACAGACAGGGTATACACTCCTACAACACCACACAGGCAGGGAAAAACAAGACGTTATTACATCTGTTTTTAAAGTTGGTTGATTTTGGTTGATCATTTTAGTAGTTGATTGTGAGAGAATCTATCGGCAGTCCCGCAGTCGAAGTTTATAACTCCAGCTTTTATATGTACCATTTATTTAGGACATTTAGCGAACACCTTTATCCTAAGTGACTTACAGTAGTTGTTGCTTGCGTACCCACAACCATCGCGTTGCGAGCACCATGCTCTACAAACGGAGCACCACAAGGAGCACCACAAGGGGCACCACAAGGGGCACCACAAGGGGCACCACAAGGGGCACCACAAGGAGCACCACAAGGGGCACCACAAGGGGCACCACAAGGGGCACCACAGGGGGCACCACAAGGGGCACCACAAGGGGCACCACAAGGAGCACCACAAGGGGCACCACAAGGGGCACCACAATTCCATTTAAGTTACGGTCCAGACGTCTGTCTCTTGGCCACTCACCTTTTTGACTTTCTCTTATCATGAAGGAGCCAGCTCTGTTTCCAGGCAGACGAAGCAGCTCCTCTGCTTTGGGTCGGGCCACCCCTTCAAACAACCAGCTAAATGAATACAGAATACCAATCAACCATGTTCATAAAGCATGTATTTTCATGGCCTTAGAACCCACATAAAACAACCAGCTATGAAGAACGATTGAAACATGACCACTGGCTGTTTTAATCATAATGGTATCATAGATGCTATCGCCTTCCCCTTTTCAGAATACCAAGCCTTAAACCATTATCGTCAGCTATCATCCGACACTGGACTAGGAAAGTGTTAGGTTAGTATATCTTTTAATTTTTAATTTTTAAAAACGTATCTATTTATTTTTATTTTTTACCTAACACTTATTTTTCTTAAAACTGCATTGTTGGTTAAGGGATTGTAAGTTAGCATTTCACTGTACGGTCTACTACACCTGTTGTATTTGGCACATTTTTGGGGGATTTAAACGTGATTTGATGTAGGAGGCAGATGACTTGACAGTGGACTGTGTCAGGTAGGTTAGTGTTTGTGAGTTCACCTACCTGTGATAGACCTTGACAGTGGACTGTGACAGTGTCAGGTAGGTTAGTATTCGTGAGTTAACCTACCCGTGATAGACCTTGACAGTGTCAGGTAGGTTAGTGTGAGTTCACCTACCCGTGATAGACCTTGGCCACATGGTTGTTGGGGATGTAGTTCTCATATCCTGTTTGGACAGAAGAAACCCTCCACCAGTAACCCTCCCTGACAGAAGAGAAGAAAGGGAAGAAGGAGATTGAGTCCCGAATAGCACCCTATTCCTTATTTAGTTAACTGTTATAGACCAATAGGGCTCTGGTCAAAAGTAGAATTGGTCAGATTTGACCCCTGTCTCTCTCAGTCTAGTCAAACAGATCAGCTCTTAGAGGAGGTGGTGTTGTGTTGAGGGAGAGAATGTGGAAGATTAGGTCTGCGTCCCAAATTGCCCCCTTGTCCCTAGATAGTGCCCTACGTTTGACCAGGACTCATAGGGCTCTGGTCAAAAGTAGGGCACTATCTAGGGACTAGTTCTTAGTTCTTAGATTCAGTTGGGTTCAGTCACTCACTCTGCCAGGAGTCTCAGTCTCTCTCCTATCCTGAAGAGAGGCACGCTGACATCTGCAGAGGGGTAGTCAGACAAGACTACCAGGGTTTCACTGACATCTGCAGAGGTGTAGTCAGACAGGACTCTCAGGGTATCATTGTCTGGAGAGAAGAGTAAATATATATATATATATATATATATATATATTTTTTTGTACAGCATATTGGATGACTGTCATTCATATTCCATTCACCCAGCTCAATGTAACATTGATAGGTTTAGGCTACTACATGATACTCTAATTTCCCCTATACCCATCATGAGGTTGCTACAACCTAGCCTATGAATTAAAGTTTACAATGGTAGGTGCACACAGGTCGAGAGAAAATGTGACAGACAGTAACACATTCATTAACCCCTTGCACACTCTTGCCTGCATCTAGCTGATCTAGAGTGTAAATCAGTTGTAAACAAGAGTTTCTATTGGACAAATTCAGGTGCATTTATCCCCGTTTCTTTCCTTTTGCTTCCGTTTAAGAAATCTTTTCAACAGAATCGGCGGAATGAATACACCCCTGATCACATACAAACAGTTCACTTTCATAGCAGCCACATACAAACAACATGATTCCTTTGGAAGTTGTATAACTCATTGCACCTCGTCTCTCTCTCCTCCTCTCACCCTTTTCCCTTTCGCTTGTGGACTTCAGTGCACAATACATCAGCTGCCTGTGACCACCTTTCCAAATGCCGTGTACTGGTGTACTATCTCAATTTGACCAGTTTCTCACAGCAGGGAAATAATCCTGCAGCAGCAGGAAATGTAAATTATTATGTGGATTATAATTAATGGACTTTATTGTAGGTTAAGAAAAATGAAGTCTGACATTTTGAAGTGGAAATTACAAATGTTAAGAAGCCTTTTTAAACCTTGTATAGACCACAATTTGCATTTCCTTCTGCAAAGGAAAATTATCTGCGACAACAGGGTGATCAAATTAAGAGAGTACATCTGTACAGTATCTGCCAATCACAGCGAAAGCAAAAGTGTTATCAGGTCGTCCATATCAGATGAAGATTATATTATTTTTCCATTCAGTCAACAGCTCTTGGACGGTCATTTCAAGATGCTGAATGCTCACACACTGATGCTATTACAAAAATATTTAAAAAAGATATTTTTTTGTTATTTTTTTTTAGATATGAGTACATGTTGTGGAGGGGTAGGGAAGTAGGATGCTGTTCGTTATTTCATTTAATGAAGAAATGTGTTTTATATTGCATAATGGTCCAGTAAAAAGCAAGAGGTGACACACCCATGTTGGTAGAGGTGCAGACTAATGGAATAGTAAACCGTCTACAACAGAAAGTCATACAGTACACTGCATATATGCTCCCAACAATTTAATGGGTAAACAAAATGTTGAAAATTGCAGTTGTTTGGCCACAGTTTGCATGAGAGGAACCTTGTTTATTTTGGGTGAAATTATGCAAATGTTTTCACATACACAGAGCAGTACAGGGCCAGTACAGCTTATGAAACCAAGTCACTCCACCCTTACTTAAAATATTACATCAAATGAACCATTTCCCATCAGAGACAATCTGCGATTCCAAGCGTTTAAATTAATAGTTTTATAGACATTGATTCTTGAAGAATACAAAACAAATTTGAATCCCAGATTGCCCCTTTTAACAGAATCCTTTCATTAATAAAACGATCATTACCAAAATACAGACTTCCTTAACCAGAGAGACTTACTTCTCAGAAAGGGATCAGAGCTGGTGTTGGTGTCATCTCCATTCCCTGGCATAGCGACTGGGCTGGTCCAGATGTTCCCCATGTCTGGTCAGAGAGCCTTGTTGATCATTTGGATGCAGGAATAAAGAGCTGGGAAGTAGCAGTGCTATGTGTGCTTGCCTCTCATTCCTTTATCTCGCGATTTAGCCCAGCACTGGTATTCTCCAGTTTAGCATGTGGATATCATCACCCTTTCCTCAGATAGACTTACCCTACCAGTCTGTAGCAGCCTCCGTCGTTATACCTAATATAACCAATATTTGGTGTAATATAGCCGGAATTATAATGTAATATAGCCTGAATTAGCTTAGCATGATGCTACGGTACTGTATAACGGTGATAAGCAGCAGCGCATCAGTCTATTCTAGTCATCCTGCCAATCTGTTTTTGTTGATCTCATCTAGTCACTTCCTCACTAATGGGGAAGTTGTGACTTGTTTTTCACCACATTTTTCCACTCCTGAAATAGACTAATCACCACAGTGTTGAAGCCAATAGATGAGACTAATCACCACAGTGCTGTAGCCAATAGATGATACTAATCACCACAGTGTTGAAGCCAATAGATGATACTAATCACCACAGTGCTGTAGCCAATAGATGATACTAATCACCACAGTGCTGTAGCCAATAGATGACAGACTAATCACCACAGTGCTGTAGCCAATAGATGAGACTAATCACCACAGTGCTGTAGCCAATAGATGAGACTAATCACCACAGTGCTGTAGCCAATAGATGAGACTAATCACCACAGTGCTGTAGCCAATAGATGAGACTAATCACCACAGTGCTGTAGCCAATAGATGAGACTAATCACCACAGTGCTGTAGCCAATAGATGAGACTAATCACCACAGTGCTGTAGCCAATAGATGACAGACTAATCACCACAGTGCTGTAGCCAATAGATGACAGACTAATCACCACAGTGTTTTAGCCAATAGATGACAGACTAATCACCACAGTGCTGTAGCCAATAGATGACAGACTAATCACCACAGTGTTGTAGCCAATAGATGACAGACTAATCACCACAGTGCTGTAGCCAATAGATGACAGACTAATCACCACAGTGTTGTAGCCAATAGGTGACAGACTAATCACCACAGTGCTGTAGCCAATAGATGACAGGCTAATCACCACAGTGCTGTAGCTAATAGATGACAGACTAATCACCACAGTGATGTAGCCAATAGATGAGACTAATCACCACAGTGCTGTAGCCAATAGATGAGACTAATCACCACAGTGCTGTAGCCAATAGATGACAGACTAATCACCACAGTGTTTTAGCCAATAGATGACAGACTAATCACCACAGTGCTGTAGCCAATAGATGACAGACTAATCACCACAGTGTTGTAGCCAATAGATGACAGACTAATCACCACAGTGTTGTAGCCAATAGGTGACAGACTAATCACCACAGTGCTGTAGCCAATAGATGACAGGCTAATCACCACAGTGCTGTAGCCAATAGATGAGACTAAACACCACAGTGCTGTAGCTAATAGATGACAGACTAATCACCACAGTGCTGAAGCTCATAGATGACCAGACAGCATTCAAGTAAACACCCTCCTCCCACACATCTCCCCCCTCAAGATCAGCATTCCCACAATGCACCACGAGGACCTGCGACACCTGGTCAGCCCGCTGCCCTCTCCGACAGGGACCCTCAGTGTTCCTAACTCGTGCGGGGTCATCGGGTTATCGCTATGGACGCAACGTGACATCTGACCTCCAGTTGGCTGCGGAGTTCGCTGCCAAGGCTGTCTCCGAGCAACAGCGGGGCGTTGCCGAGCAACACGGAGAGTCCGGAGGCGGAGACAGCCCCAAGGATGAATCGAAGCCTCCCTACTCGTACGCCCAGTTGATAGTCCAGGCCATCTCTTCAGCACCAGACAGACAGCTGACCCTGTCTGGAATCTACACACATATCACCAAACACTACCCCTACTATCGCACTGCTGACAAGGGCTGGCAGGTAACTAGACACATCACCTACCCCCAGGTAACTAGACACATCACCTACCCCCAGGTAACTAGACACATCACCTACCCCTACTACCAGGTAACTAGACACATCACCTACCCCCAGGTAACTAGACACATCACCAACCCCTACCACCAGGTAACTAGACACATCACCTACCACCAGGTAACTAGACACATCACCTACCCCCAGGTAACTAGACACATCACCTACCACCAGGTAACTAGACACATCACCTACTACCAGGTAACTAGACACATCACCTACCCCCAGGTAACTAGACACATCACCTACCCCCAGGTAACTAGACACATCACCAACCCCTACCACCAGGTAACTAGACACGTCACCTACCCCCAGGTAACTAGACACATCACCTACCCCCAGGTAACTAGACACATCACCTACCCCCAGGTAACTAGACACATCACCAACCCCTACCACCAGGTAACTAGACACGTCACCAACCCCTACTACCAGGTAACTAGACACATCACCTACCCTCAGGTAACATGTATCTTATACAATTTTAAAAGGTAATCTTGTTGTTAATCCCACCAAAGTGTCCAATTTCAAATAGGCTTTACAGCAAAAGCACCACAAACGATTGTTAGGTCACTGCCAAGTCACAGAAATTCGGCCATTTTTCCAGCCAAAGAGAGGAGTCACAAAAAGCACAAATGGCGATACAATTAATCACTAACCTTTGATGATCTTCATCAGATGACACTCATAGGACTTCATGTAACAGAATACATATGTTTTGTTTGATAAAGTACATATTTATATCAAAAAATCTCAGTATACATTGGCGCGTTATGTTCACTAGTTCCAAAAACATCTGGTGATATAGCAGAGCCTCGTCATTTTACAGAAATACTATAAATGTAGATGAAAATACAGTTGTTAGACATGGAAATATAGATACACTTCTCCTTATTAATGCAACTGCTGTGTCAGATTTTAAAAAACTTCACGGAAAAAGCAAACCATGCAATAATCTGAGTGCAGCTTTCAGACAACAAAACAGCCAAAAAGATTGGATGTCAGAAGGTGAATTCACCAATATGTAAGTCGCTCTGGATAAGAGCGTCTGCTAAATGACTTAAATGTAAATGTAAATGTTGAAAGATGTGTGCAACCAATTGGTATGTAGTATTTCTAACATTAAAAGTAATTCCATTTTGGAGCTAATAATGCTTAGCTATAAATAATCATTTGCAGTGCTGAGTGGTTCTCGGACTCTGTCCCTCCCCTCTCTCTCTCCCCAGGGTGGCTCTGTTCTCCCCTGCCTCAGTGCTGAGTGGTTCTCTGACTCTGTCCCTCCTCTCTCTCTCTCCCCAGGGTGGTTCTGTGTTCTCCCCTGCCTCAGTGCTGAGTGGTTCTCTGACTGTCCCTCCTCTTTCTCTCTCCCCAGGGTGGTTCTCTGTTCTCCCCTGCCTCAGTGCTGAGTGGTTCTCTGACTCTGTCCCTCCTCTCTCTCTCTCCCCAGGGTGGTTCTCTGTTCTCCCCTGCCTCAGTGCTGAGTGGTTCTCTGACTCTGTCCCTCCCTCTCTCTCTCCCCAGGGTGGTTCTGTGTTCTCCCCTGCCTCAGTGCTGAGTGGTTCTCTGACTCTGTCCCTCTCTCTCTCTCCCCAGGGTGGTTCTGTGTTCTCCCCTGCCTCAGTGCTGAGTGGTTCTCTGACTCTGTCCCTCCTCTCTCTCTCTCCCCAGGGTGGTTCTGTGTTCTCCCCTGCCTCAGTGCTGAGTGGTTCTCTGACTCTGTCCCTCCTCTCTCTCTCTCCCCAGGGTGGTTCTCTGTTCTCCCCTGCCTCAGTGCTGAGTGGTTCTCTGACTCTGTCCCTCCTCTCTCTCTCCCCAGGGTGGTTCTGTGTTCTCCCCTGCCTCAGTGCTGAGTGGTTCTCTGACTCTGTCCCTCCTCTCTCTCTCTCCCCAGGGTGGTTCTCTGTTCTCCCCTGCCTCAGTGCTGAGTGGTTCTCTGACTCTGTCCCTCCTCTCTCTCTCTCCCCAGGGTGGTTCTGTGTTCTCCCCTGCCTCAGTGCTGAGTGGTTCTCTGACTCTGTCCCTCCTCTCTCTCTCTCCCCAGGGTGGTTCTGTGTTCTCCCCTGCCTCAGTGCTGAGTGGTTCTCTGACTCTGCATTTACATTACATTTAAGTCATTTAGCAGACGCTCTTATCCAGAGCGACTTACAAATTGGTGAATTCACCTTCTGACATCAGTGGAACAGCCACTTTACAATAGTGCATCTCAATCATTTAAGGGGGGGGGGGGGTGAGAAGGATTACTTTATCCTATCCTAGGTATTCCTTGAAAAGGTGGGGTTTCAGGTGTCTCCGGAGTGGTTCTCGGACTCTGTCCCTCCTCTCTCTCTCCCCAGGGTGGTTCTGTGTTCTCCCCTGCCTCAGTGCTGAGTGGTTCTCTGACTCTGTCCCTCCTCTCTCTCTCCCCAGGGTGGTTCCGTGTTCTCCCCTGCCTCAGTGCTGAGTGGTTCTCTGACTCTGTCCCTCCTCTCTCTCTCCCCAGGGTGGTTCCGTGTTCTCCCCTGCCTCAGTGCTGAGTGTATCTAAAGCCCAGGGGCAGGCTGAGGCTCTGGCCCGGGAGCTGGGCTGTTCCTTCTCCTCTGACCCGGAACAGCTGGGCTCCTGCCTGAGAGCAGCTCCAGCACAGGACCTCAACGCTGCCCAGACCAAGGTACTGATGGCCTTATAGACCCAGACCAAGGTACTGTTGGCCTTATAGACCCAGACCAAGGTACTGTTGGCCTTATAGACCCAGACCAAGGTACTGTTGGCCTTATAGACCCAGACTGAGGTACTGTTGGCCTTATAGACCCAGACTGAGGTACTGTTGACCTTATAGACCCAGACTGAGGTACTGTTGGCCTTATAGACCCAGACTGAGGTACTGTTGGCCTTATATACCCAGACTGAGGTACTGTTGGCCTTATATATCCAGACTGAGGTACTGTTGGCCTTATAGACCCAGACTGAGGTACTGTTGGCCTTATAGACCCAGACTGAGGTACTGTTGGCGTTATAGACCCAGACTGAGGTACTGTTGGCCTTATAGACCCAGACTGAGGTACTGTTGGCCTTATAGACCCAGACTGAGGTACTGTTGGCCTTATAGACCCAGACTGAGGTACTGTTGGCCTTATAGACCCAGACTGAGGTACTGTAGACCTTATAGACCCAGACTAAGGTACTGTTGACCTTATAGACCCAGACTGATGTACTGTTGACCTTATAGACCCAGACTGAGATACTGTTGGTCTTTTTGACCCAGACTGAGATACTGTTGGTCTTGTAGACGCAGGCCAAGGACCCAGACTGAGGTACTGTTGGCCTTATAGACCCAGACTGAGGTACTGTTGGCCTTATAGACCCAGACTGAGGTACTGTTGGCCTTATAGACCCAGACTGAGGTACTGTAGACCTTATAGACCCAGACTAAGGTACTGTTGGCCTTATAGACCCAGACTGAGGTACTGTTGGCCTTATAGACCCAGACTGAGGTACTGTTGGCCTTATAGACCCAGACTGAGGTACTGTTGGCCTTATAGACCCAGACTGAGGTACTGTTGACCTTATAGACCCAGACTGAGGTACTGTTGACCTTATAGACCCAGACTGAGGTACTGTTGACCTTATAGACCCAGACTGAGGCACTGTTGGCGTTATAGACCCAGACTGAGGTACTGTTGGTCTTATAGTCACAGACTAAGGAAGGAAGCCTTATAGTCCCAGATGTTGTGCTATTTGGGACGCTACCATACCCCCCCGTCTTATTCTATGTTATCTGTTTCAGCTGCTGTCAGTCAGCGGGCCCCTGCAGGCTTGGGGTCCAGTGGTGGATGGGGTCTCTGTCCAGGGGAAACCCTCCATGGCCCTGATGAATGCAGGCTTCCACAGAGCTGACCTCCTGCTGGGCTCCTCCGCAGAGGATGGACTCATCAGCAGGGCCAAGAGGATCAAGGTGAGCACCGGAGATCCTATAATTCAAAGACGTTCTTTGTGTTTCTATGGTGAGAACATTCACCACTAGTGTCGTCCGTCTATTTAGGTGTACCTGCTTATTAAGCTTTGCAGGATGGAATTGGGGAATATGGCTCTTTGTTTTTCATACAGTGTGGGACATATTCTAATGCGTAGACTCCCAGTTCAACTCAGCAGGTGACTCGTATGTTAGCGGTTTGTCCTCATTCACATCGTATTAGTATTGAGTAGTATTACTCTACTCAGCCACGTTTCATATCACCAACTTCTACTTTCACCCCCTAATGTCTTGACGACAGAACTTTGAGGAGCTCCAGGGGCGAGCTGACAGTAAAACAGCATTCTACGAAGCCCTGTCCAACTCTCTGGGTGGAGACGAAGCCAATGCGTTTGTCAAGGCTGCAGCTATCTGGTTCTACTCCATGCAGCACTCTCCCTCTCCAGCTGGCTACAATCTCTTCTCTCAGGCTCTTAACAGTGCAACCAGGTGAGAAATGTGCTCGGCACACTACTGTATACGGTATTCATGTAGTTCCGGAATACCTTACTCTTATTCATTGAATTCAGTGCATAAATATCCAATCAAATTGTATTCGTCACATGCGCCCAATACAACAGGTGTAAACCTCACAGTGAAATGCTTACTTACGAGCCCCTAACCAGCAATGCAGTTTCAAAAAAATACGGATAAGAATAAGAAGTAAAAGTAACAAGTAATTAAGGAGCAGCAGTAAAAATAACAATAGTGAGTCTATATACAGGGGGGTACCGATTAGTTGAGGTAATATGTACATGTAGGTAGAGTAATTAAAGTGACTATGCATAGATGACAACAGAGAGTAGCAGCGGTTTAATGAGTGGAAGAGGGGGGGATCAATGGCAATAGTCTGGGTAGCCATTTGACTATACAGTTCCTGTATAGTCATAATAATAATCACGTCACAAGACATCATTCTCTGTTCAGTTCTGTGTGTTCAGTTATTAGTTCAGTTCACTTCATTTATTTGACCTTTTACAGTAATTCTCTTCACGTTCAAGAGCAATGAGTTCTGTTCAATGAGTTCTGTTCAATGAGTTCTGTTCAATGAGTTCTGTTCAATGAGTTCTGTTCAATGAGTTCTGTTCAATGAGTTTTATACAGTGAGTTTTATACAGTGAGTTTTATACAGTGAGTTTTATACAGTGAGTTTTATACAGTGAGTTTTATACAGTGAGTTTTATACAGTGAGTTTTATACAGTGAGTTTTATACAGTGAGTTTTATACAGTGAGTTTTATACAGTGAGTTTTATGCAGTGAGTTTTATACAGTGAGTTCTAAACAGTGAGTTCTATATGTGAGTTACAGAGCCCTCAGAAGGTATTCATACCCCTTGACTTATTCCACATGTTGTGTTACAGCCTGAATTAAAAATGGATTAAATGTATATTTTCCCTCACCCGTCTACACACAATACCCCATAATGACAAATGTATTGAAAATGAAAGACAGAAATATCTCATTCACTTTTATTACATTCATTATCTTGTATTCACACCTGATACATCTTTGGCGGAGATTAAAGCTTTGAGTCGTCTTGTGTATGTCTGTATCAGCTTTGCACATCTGGATTTTGAGATTTTCTCTCATTCTTCCTTGCTGAGTTTCTCAAAATCTGTTAAATCAGATGGTTGATCGGCGGTGAACAGCAATCTTAAAGTCTTTCTACAGATTTTCAATGGGATTCAAGTTTGGGCTTTGGCTGGGCCACTCAAATACTTTCACATTCTTGTTCTGAAGCCATTCCAGCGTTGCTTTGGCTCTATGCTTGCAGTCATTGTCCTATTGGAATGTAAATCTTCACCCCCAGTCTAAGGTTGTTTGCACTCTGAAACAGGTTCTCTTCCTGTATTTTCTTCCTATATTTTCCTGTATACTTACCAGTCTCCCAGTCCCTGCCGCTGAAAAGCATCCCCAAAGCATGATGCTGCCACCACCATGCTTCACAGTCGGGATGGTGTTAGACGGGTGATGAGCTGTGCCTGGTTTTCTCCAAACATATTGCTTTGCATTCAGGCCAAAGAGTTATGTTTTTGTCTCATCAGACCACAGAATCTTTTGCCTTATGCTCAGTCTTTCATGTGCCTTTTTCCAAACTCCAGGCGTGCTGTCGTGCCTTTTTCCAAACTCCAGGCGTGCTGTCGTGTGCCTTTTTCCAAACTCCAGGCGTGCTGTCATGTGCCTTTTTCCAAACTCCAGGCGTGCTGTCGTGTGCCTTTTTCCAAACTCCAGGCGTGCTGTCGTGTGCCTTTTTCCAAACTCCAGACGTGCTGTCATGTGCCTTTTTCCAAACTCCAGGCGTGCTGTCATGTGCCTTTTTCCAAACTCCAGGCGTGCTGTCGTGTGCCTTTTTCCAAACTCCAGGCGTGCTGTCGTGTGCCTTTTTCCAAACTCCAGACGTGCTGTCATGTGCCTTTTTCCAAACTCCAGGCGTGCTGTCATGTGCCTTTTTCCAAACTCCAGGCGTGCTGTCATGTGCCTTTTTCCAAACTCCAGACGTGCTGTCATGTGCCTTTTTCCAAACTCCAGGCGTGCTGTCATGTGCCTTTTTCCAAACTCCAGACGTGCTGTCATGTGCCTGTTTCCAAACTCCAGACGTGCTGTCATGTGCCTGTTTCCAAACTCCAGGCGTGCTGTCATGTGCCTGTTTCCAAACTCCAGACGTGCTGTCATGTGCCTGTTTCCAAACTCCAGACGTGCTGTCATGTGCCTGTTTCCAAACTCCAGGCGTGCTGTCATGTGCCTGTTTCCAAACTCCAGACGTGCTGTCATGTGCCTGTTTCCAAACTCCAGGCGTGCTGTCATGTGCCTGTTTCCAAACTCCAGACGTGCTGTCATGTGCCTGTTTCCAAACTCCAGGCGTGCTGTCATGTGCCTTTTTCCAAACTCCAGGCGTGCTGTCATGTGCCTTTTTCCAAACTCCAGGCGTGCTGTCATGTGCCTTTTTCCAAACTCCAGGCGTGCTGTCATGTGCCTTTTTCCAAACTCCAGGCGTGCTGTCATGTGCCTTTTTCCAAACTCCAGGCGTGCTGTCATGTGCCTTTTTCCAAACTCCAGGCGTGCTGTCATGTGCCTTTTTCCAAACTCCAGGCGTGCTGTCATGTGCCTTTTTCCAAACTCCAGGCGTGCTGTCGTGTGCCTTTTTCCAAACTCCAGGCGTGCTGTCGTGTGCCTTTTTCCAAACTCCAGACGTGCTGTCATGTGCCTTTTTCCAAACTCCAGACGTGCTGTCATGTGCCTGTTTCCAAACTCCAGACGTGCTGTCGTGTGCCTGTTTCCAAACTCCAGACGTGCTGTCGTGTGCCTGTTTCCAAACTCCAGACGTGCTGTCATGTGCCTGTTTCCAAACTCCAGACGTGCTGTCGTGTGCCTTTTTCCAAACTCCAGACGTGCTGTCATGTGCCTGTTTCCAAACTCCAGACGTGCTGTCATGTGCCTGTTTCCAAACTCCAGACGTGCTGTCATGTGCCTTTTTCCAAACTCCAGACGTGCTGTCATGTGCCTGTTTCCAAACTCCAGACGTGCTGTCATGTGCCTTTTTCCAAACTCCAGACGTGCTGTCATGTGCCTGTTTCCAAACTCCAGACGTGCTGTCATGTGCCTTTTTCCAAACTCCAGACGTGCTGTCATGTGCCTGTTTCCAAACTCCAGACGTGCTGTCATGTGCCTTTTTCCAAACTCCAGACGTGCTGTCATGTGCCTGTTTCCAAACTCCAGACGTGCTGTCATGTGCCTTTTTCCAAACTCCAGACGTGCTGTCATGTGCCTGTTTCCAAACTCCAGACGTGCTGTCATGTGCCTTTTTCCAAACTCCAGACGTGCTGTCATGTGCCTTTTTCCAAACTCCAGACGTGCTGTCATGTGCCTGTTTCCAAACTCCAGACGTCATGTGTCATTTTCTCAGGAGTGGCTTCCGTCTGACCACTCTTCCATAAATCCCAAATTGGTGAAGTGCTGTGGAGACTGTTGTCCTTCTGGTAGGTTCTCCCCATGTCAGCCAAGGAACTCTGCAGTTTTGTCAGAGTGGTTATTGGGTTCTTGGTCTCCTCCCTGACCAAGGTCCTTCTTGCCTGGTTGCTCAGTTAGGTCAGACTGGCACCTCTAGACAGAGTCTGGCTCGTTCCATATTTTTTCAACTTCCCGATAATGAAGACCCGATGCTCTTGGAAACTTTCAACACTCTTGAAAGTGTTTTATACCTTTCCCCAGATATGCTTTATCACAATTATATCTCTGAGATCGACGGACAGTTCCTCAGACTTTATGGTATAGCTTTATGCTCTGAAATCCACTGTCAACTGTGGGACCTTGTATAGACAGGTGTGTTTCTTTCTAAATCATGTCCAAACAATTCAATTGGCCCCAGGTGGACTCCAATCAAGTTGTAGTGACATCTCAAAGATGATCAAAGGATTTTGGATGCACCTTGAGCTCAATTTGGAATGTCATAGGAAAGGGGTATGAATACATATGTAAGTGACATATATATTTTAGTAACAAGTTCGTAACAAATTCTAAAAACATGTTTTCACTTTGTCATTATGGGATATTGTGTGCAGATGGGTGAGAGCATGTTTTATTTAATCCATTTTTAATTCAGGCTCTAACACAACAACATGTGGAATACGTCAAGGGGTATGAATACTTTCTGAAGGCCATACATGGATTTCTATGCAGTGATTTCTATGCAGTGAGTCCTATGCAGTGAGTTCTATGCACTGTGTTCTATGCAATGAATACTTTCTGAAGGTCAGCAGTGAAATCTACGCAGTGAATTCTGTGCAGTGCAGAGTGAGTGGAAACTCATAGCTAGACTATCGATCTCTTTACACTGTTATATGTTGCTTTAATGTGATTGACAAACTGGAACAGAGCATTCATTCCAAATGACACCCTATTCCCTATATAGTGGACTACTTTAGACCAGAGCCCTGTGGGAGCCCTGTGACTCCTGTTCAAAAGTAGTGCACTATAAAGGGAATAGGGTGCCATTTGGGACACAACTATGAAGAGCTGGAACAGAGTGCGTTTCACTTGTGGTCTTGAGGAAGGAAACAGCCAGCCGACTGAAGACTGAAATAACCTGAGGATTTAGAAGGACTGTGTGAACTGTTTTACTGAGGGTGTTAGAAGCAGCGTGTTTAGAAAAGAAAATAATGTAACAATTCAGAAATAGAACTACTAGTGCCGTGGTTCGGAAATTTAACGTGGCCCTGACATGTGGCGCAGACCAAGCTTTTCAACAGAAATATGCCATAAGAAAACAGTATGTCAGGGCCCAAATTCATAAAGCGCCTTAGAGAAGGAATCCTGTTCTCGGACCAGTTTTGCCTTTTGGGTTATAAAATGAATGGATAGATGGAATCTGATTCTATACTGAACAAAGATATATGTGCAACATGCAACAATTTCAAAGATTTTACTGAGTTACAGTTCATATAAGGAAATCAGTCAATTGAAATAAATTCTCTAAAACTACATTGGAGGCGGCTTATGGTAGAGAAATGAACATTCAGTTCTCTGGCAACAGCTCTGGTGGACATTCCTGCAGTCTGCATGCCAATTGTACTGACCCTGACAACTTGAGACATCTGCGACGTTGTGTGACAAAACTGCACATTTTAAAGTGGCCTTTTATTGTCCATGGCACAAGGTGCACCTGTGTAATGATCATACTATTTAATCAGCTTTTTGATATGCCACACTTGTCAAGTGGATGGATTATCTTGACAATGGAGAAATGCTCAAAAATTTGAGAGAAATACGCTTTTTGTGCGTTTGGATAATTTGCTAGGATTTTGAATTTCAGCTCATGAAACATGGGACCAAAACTTTACATGTTGCCTTTATATTTCTGTTCAGTGTAGATCAGCTCATGAATACGGTCCCAGATTCACTCAAGATCAATCATTATTTCTGTTATCTTATATGCAATGGATTCTGTACATACTGTATGTCTCTGTAGTTCTGCAGTATTGACAGAGATGTTCTGTATACTGTAGTTCTGCAGTATTGACAGAGATGTTCTGTATACTGTAGTTCTGCAGTATTGACAGATGTTCTGTATACTGTAGTTCTGCAGCATTGACAGAGATGTTCTGTATACTGTAGTTCTGCAGTATTGACAGAGATGTTCTGTATACTGTAGTTCTGCAGTATTGACAGAGATGTTCTGTATACTGTATATGCCCTTGATCCAGGCTTCGGTAGTGATCTGTACGGTGGCTGCTGCCTCTGCTCTTCAGCGTCTACTACACTGCACTTTACCCACATAATAACTAGTGTCAAATATAGCAGGGAACAGGGCTGAGGCTGACCCACACAACACACCCATGGACCTGAGGTTAGCTGAGGATAGCAACCGACCGATGCCTTGAAGACAAACAACAGCATATCTCACATTCACAATAAGACCATGTCAACATGTATTTCAGTAAAAGAGTCCTGACCTGAAACGATCACTATGCTAGGAGTTCTACTAGACACTCTCCAGAGTTTAAAACGCCTGTCATTTAAAGGCAGATAGGTCCACTGCTTGTTTATCCAGATACATCAGTGTATTTTGGCTGCAGCAGGAGTGGTCCTCACTCAGTAAATACCTGCCCTGCTGTAACACACGGGATATGTCCCAAAATGGCACCCTATTCCCTGCATAGTGCACAACCCCCATAGGCACTGGTCGAAAGTAGTGCACTAAATAGGGAATATGGTGCAATTTGGAACCTTGTCTTAGGTAACTAGCCTGGCACTGTGGCAGCCAGACAGACCATCTCTTCTCTAGACACAAACATACACACTCACGGCCCTCAGTCACACATGTAAATGCTTGGTTTGTTAGACAACACTGTGTGAGTGATTGTCAGTGAACTGCTGTCCTGTCATGTACAGAATAGGTACACCTTGCTTTATCCTTGCTCTCAGTCTTTGTCCACAAAGAAAAGGGAAACGATGATGTGAAGTGTGTTACATTTCTCAACAATGTCTCTCTGTATCTGTCTCTCTGTGTCTCTGTGCAGAGATCTCTTCATTGTGTGTCCCACCATAAAGATGGCCAACTTCTGGGCAGCTAACACCAGATCCAATGTGTTCATGTACCACCTGCCTGAGGACACCGCCCAGACCAGGTAATCACTGGGTGTGAGGAGGACTAGGCAGCCAGGTCAGGCCAGGCCTCCAGACCATTGACTACTAGTCAAGTAGTACTTGCGTTAACTCAGACTACCTCGTTGTGTCCAGAAATACTATTACATTTGTTTTGCTGTGGAAGTGGCATGATAATCTATTATTTAATTGTTTTGTTTTGCTGTGTTGCTAGGGAAGTGGCATGATAATGTATTATTTATTTTGTTTTGCTGTGTTGCTAGGGAAGTGGCATGATAATGTATTATTTATTTGTTTTGCTGTATTGCTAGGGAAGTGGCATGATAATGTATTATTTATTTGTTTTGCTGTGTTGCTAGGGAAGTGGCATGATAATGTATTATTTGTTTTGCTGTGTTGCTAGGGAAGTGGCATGATAATGTATTATTTGTTTTGCTGTGTTGCTCGAGAAGTGGCATGATGATGTATTATTTATTTGTTTTGCTGTGTTGCTAGGGAAGTGGCATAATGTATTATTTATTTGTTTTGCTGTGTTGCTAGGGAAGTGGCATGATAATGTAGTGTTTATTTGTGTGTGATTTGTTTTCATTTCAGTGCTGACCTGTCAGTACCCCTGGATGTCCACTATGCCTTTGGCCTCCCCCACAGCCCCCTGACCTACGACCTGTTCACCAACACAGAGAGACGCCTCTCCCTACAGATGATGACCTACATGGCCAACTTCATCAAGTCCGGGTAAAAAAAAAAAAATTAAACATACATTTCTTTAAATAAACGCCAACCATACTTTATAGTATTGCCTTTTCAATCTAAATCAATTGTTGTTTTTTTGTATTGTTTGGTACATCTAAACCAATCTGCATGACTGGAGAATAGTGCCTTATGCATGAGGCGTCAGAATATATAATATCTGTCATTTAGCAGACACTTTCTTCCAAAGTGACTTACAGTCGTGCGAACATCACGTCTCTTACTGTACGTCTTCTCCTTGTGAACAGAAATCCCAACCAGGCTCACAGTGTGTCCCGCGTGGCCTTCAGCGAGGCGGCGCTGCCCCTCTGGCATGCCTTCCAGTCTCACCCTGAGGGGGACAGCTATATGGAGGTGGAGCCAGGCCTCAGCAACCACAGGGGCCTCCGCAGGGCCCAGTGCTCCTTCTGGGCCAACTATGTCCCCTCTCTGACCGCCTCCACTGGTGAGTACAAGTCTAAACTCAAAATAAGACGATGTAAATCATCAGTTTGCCAAAAAAACACAGACATCATGGCCCAAAAAAACAGAGTAAAGGCTAAATAAAAAACACAGAAAACAAGTGTTAATTATTCACTTCCTGTTCTTTCAGTGTCAGAAGGGACATACATAGAAACATACAGTATTCAGACACCTTCCTTTTTCTTCATTTGGTTACGTTACAGCCTTATTCTAAAATGTATTAAATAACCCCCCCCCCCCTCATAAATCTATACACAATACCCAATACTGACAAAGAAAAACAGTTTAAAAAAAATAAATAAAAAGTTTTGCAAATGTATAAAATTTAAAAATTTAAAAACGTATTTACCTAAGTATTCAGACCCTTTGCTATGAGACTCAAAATTGAACTCAGGTGCATCCTGTTTCCATTGATCATCCTTGAGATGTTTCTACAACTCGATTGGAGTCCACCTGTGGTAAATTCAATTGATTGGACAAGATTTGGAAAGGCACACACCTGTCTATGTTAGGTCGAACAGAGCAAAAACCAAGCCATGAGGTCGAAGGAATTGTCCGTAGAGCTCCGAGACAGGATTGTGTCGAGGCACAGATCTGCAGAAGGGTACCAAAACATTTCTGCAGCATTGAATGTCCCCAAGAACTCAGTGGACTCCAACATTCTTAAATGGAAGAAGTTTGGAACCACCAAGACTCTTCCAGAGCTGGCCACCCGGCCAAACTGACCAATCAGGGAACTCTAACAGAGTTCCAGAGTTCCTCTGTGGAGATGGGAGAACCAGAAAGACAACCATCTCTGCAGCAATCCAACAATCAGGCCTTTATGGTAGAGTGGCCAGACGGAAGCCACTCCTCAGTAAAAGGCACATGACAGCCAGCTGGGAGTTTGCCTAAAGGCACCTAAAGGACACTCAGACCATGAGAAACATGATTCTCTGGTCTGATGAAACCAAGATTGAACTCTTTGGCCTGAATGCCAAGCATCACGTCTGGAGGAAACCGGGCACCATCCCTATAGTGAAGCATGGTGCTGGCACCATAATGCTGAGCCCGGACTTGAACCCGATCGAACATCTATGGAGAGACCTGAAAATAGCTGTGCAGCGACGCTCCCATCCAACCTGACAGAGCTTGAGAGGATCTGCAGAAAAGAATGGGAGAAACTCCCCAAATACAGGTGTGCCAAGCTTGTAGCGTCATACACAAGAAGACTCGAGGCTGTTAATCGCTGCCAAAGGTGCTTCAACAAAGTACTGAGTACTAATGTAATATTTATAAAAACCTGTTTTTGCTTTGTCTTTATGGGTTATTGTGTGTAGATTGATGAGAAAAAAAACCAATGTGATCCATTTTAGAATAAGGCTGTAACGTAACAAAATGTGGAAAAAGTCAAGGGGTCTGAATACTTTGCACTGTATGTAGCCAGTAATTCGAGGTTTGCTACTGTATGTACTGGGATGGTGCCAAACGTTCAGTCTCCATCTTTAGGAAAAACATCCATATATCACCACTTTAGAGAAGCTACTCTTACTTCACAGGATGACTTGGTGTCACAAGAAAGATGTCTCTCTGTTTTTCAGGCAAACTTTCATCTGCTGTGTTGGACGGGGAATCTGCTGGTTTGGGGGCTGGAACTCCAACACCAGAAACCAAGTTTTTTGTTGATTTCTTGACAACTGTCACCCAGAGCAAACCCAAGTCAGAGAAGGATGCTTATAATTAGAAAGAACATCCACACAACGTATCGTCTAATCTACATTTAGGGTTTAGCACTCACACACAGTGAGAAATGACATGTTGTTTCAGCTGCCAAAGGAGTCGGTAAATGAAGTGGTGTCATTTAACTGCCTGTTAGTTTCCATACAAATGAAATAAAACAATTGCATTCCAAAATACTCCTGAAGTCTGTGTTGTTGTTGATACTTTCTTCACGTCCAGAGTAGTCATCAGGTCATCTCTCGTGACAGCTTGATAAGGTAAAGTCAACTCGCTCATTTGGGTCTGTGTGTTGGGATTGGTAACCAAGGAGACAGTACTTTTAGTCCAATCGGAGAATCTCCAGAGTCAGTTACTGGACTGATAATAGAGGTGTGAAACAGCTGTCTTATTGAAGTGAACGTTTGGTGAAAGATTCCAGAAACTTCCATCTGTGTGAAGTCTTGTTTCACTTGGCTCCGTCCCAATAGTGTTCCCTACTATTTTAGTGCACTACTTCTAACCAGAGTCATATGGGCCCTGGTCCAAAGTAGTGCACTATTTAGGGTGCCATTTGAGATGCTGCCTTTGTGCGTTTTAAGAAAGTGGATTGTTGGACAATTCCAGGTGTTCATAGCCCCCCGGGGGGGGGGTAGTAATAACAACAAATTATCTCACTAATCTAACAGAATGCTTGCCTTTCTTTTCATACCAATGACTATTCAAACCAAACAAAGGCCAAGAGCAACTAAGTACTTTTTCCAGGATGCCCCTCTGGGAATGTTCCAAAATATATTTATACTATTACATATTAACACATAAACCAACACTTCAATAATGTTTGTCATAACTTCCTCTTTCAGTCATATATAGTGGGAAGAACAAGTATTTGATACACTGCCGATTTTGCAGGTTTTCCAACTTACGAAGCATGTAGAGGTCTGTAATTTTTTATCATATGTACACTTCAACTGTGAAAGACGGAATCTAAAACGAAAATCACATTGTATGATTTAAGTAATTCATTTGCATTTTATTGCATGACATAAGTATTTGATCACCTACCAACCAGTAAGAATTCCGGCTCTCACAGACCTGTTAGTTTTTCTTTAAGAAGTCCTCCTGTTCTCCACTCATTACCTGTATAAACTGCACCTGTTTGAACTCGTTACCTGTATTAACTGCACCTGTTTGAACTCGTTACCTGTATTAACTGCACCTGTTTGAACTCGTTACCTGTATTAACTGCACCTGTTTGAACTCGTTACCTGTATTAACTGCACCTGTTTGAACTCGTTACCTGTATTAACTGCACCTGTTTGAACTCGTTACCTGTGTAAAAGACACCTGTCCATACACTGAATCAAACAGACTCCAACCTCTCCACAATGGCCAAGACCAGACAGCTGTGTAAAGACATCAGGGATAAAATTGTAGACCTGCACAAGGCTGGAATGGACTACAGGACAATAGGCAAGCAGCTTGGTGAGAAGGCAACAACTGTTGGCGCAATTATTAGAAAATGAAAGAAGTTCAAGATGACGGTCAATCATCCTCGGTCTGGGGCTCCATGCAAGATCTCACCTCGTGGGGCATCAATGATCATGAGGAAGGTGAGGGCAGTGTTTCAAATACTTGTTCTCCCCACTGTGTGTCACATTCTTGAATGTATTCACCCACAGGATAATTCACCACTTTGGCCAGTTGCTCGAAAGGAGACAACAAGAGATACAATCTAAAAGATAAGGGTGGCCATGAGGTCCCTCTAGTCCTAGTGGCCCCAGGGATTACTACTGTAGAGACTGACTGAGCTGGCCCTAACCTTACAGGGTTTACTACTGTAGAGACTGACTGAGCTGGCTCTAACCTTATAGGGTTTACTACTGTAGAGACTGACTGAGATGGCTCTAACCTTATAGGGTTTACTACTGTAGAGACTGACTGAGCTGGCTCTAACCTTATAGGGTTTACTACTGTAGAGACTGACTGAGATGGCTCTAACCTTACAGGGTTTACTACTGTAGAGACTGACTGAGATGGCTCTAACCTTATAGGGTTTACTACTGTAGAGACTGACTGAGCTGGCTCTAACCTTATAGGGTTTACTACTGTAGAGACTGACTGAGCTGGCTCTAACCCTATAGGGTTTACTACTGTAGAGACTGACTGAGCTGGCTCTAACCTTATAGGGTTTACTACTGTAGAGACTGACTGAGCTGTCTCTAACCCTATAGGGTTTACTACTGTAGAGACTGACTGAGCTGGCTCCAACCTTATAGGGTTTACTACTGTAGAGACTGACTGAGCTGTCTCTAACCCTATAGGGTTTACTACTGTAGAGACTGACTGAGCTGGCTCTAACCTTACATGGTTTATTTCTGTTCTGTAGAGACTGACTGAGCTGGCTCTAACCTTACAGGGTTTACTACTGTAGAGACTGACTGAGCTGGCCCTAACCTTACAGGGTTTACTACTGTAGAGACTGACTGAGATGGCTCTAACCTTATAGGGTTTACTACTGTAGAGACTGACTGAGATGGCTCTAACCTTATAGGGTTTACTACTGTAGAGACCGACTGAGCTGGCTCTAACCTTATAGGGTTTACTACTGTAGAGACTGACTGAGCTGGCTCTAACCTTATAGGGTTTACTACTGTAGAGACTGACTGAGCTGGCTCTAACCTTACAGGGTTTAGAACTGTAGAGACTGACTGAGCTGTCTCTAACCCTATAGGGTTTACTACTGTAGAGACTGACTGAGCTGGCCCTAACCTTACAGGGTTTATTACTGTTCTGTAGAGACTGACTGAGCTGGCTCTAACCTTACAGGGTTTATTACTGTTCTGTAGAGACTGACTGAGCTGGCTCTAACCTTACAGGGTTTATTACTGTTCTGTAGAGACTGACTGAGCTGGCCCTAACCTTACAGGTTTTATTACTGTTCTGTAGAGACTGACTGAGCTGGCCCTAACCTTACAGGGTATACTACTGTAGAGACTGACTGAGCTGTCTCTAACCCTATAAGGTTTACTACTGTAGAGACTGACTGAGCTGGCCCTAACCCTATAGGGTTTACTACTGTAGAGACTGACTGAGCTAGCCCTAACCTTACAGGGTTTATTAATGTTTTGTAGAGACTGACTGAGCTGGCTCTAACCTTACAGGGTTTATTACTGTTCTGTAGAGACTGACTGAGCTGGCCCTAACCTTACAGGGTTTATTACTGTTCTGTAGAGACTGACTGAGCTGGCTCTAACCTTACAGGTTTTATTACTGTTCTGTAGAGACTGACTGAGCTGGCTCTAACCTTATAGGGTTTACTACTGTAGAGACTGACTGAGCTGTCTTTAACCCTATAGGGTTTACTACTGTAGAGACTGACTGAGCTGTCTCTAACCTTATAGGGTTTATTACTGTTCTGTAGAGACTGACTGAGCTGGCTCTAACCTTATAGGGTTTACTACTGTAGAGACTGACTGAGCTGGCCCTAACCTTACAGGGTATACTACTGTAGAGACTGACTGAGCTGTCTCTAACCCTATAAGGTTTACTACTGTAGAGACTGACTGAGCTGGCCCTAACCTTACAGGGTATACTACTGTAGAGACTGACTGAGCTGGCCCAAACCTTACAGGGTTTATTACTGTTCTGTAGAGACTGACTGAGCTGGTCCTAACCTTACAGGGTTTACTACTGTAGAGACTGACTGAGCTGGCTCTAACCTTATAGGGTTTACTACTGTAGAGACTGACTGAGCTGGCTCTAACCTTATAGGGTTTACTACTGTAGAGACTGACTGAGCTGGCCCTAACCTTTCAGGGTTTACTACTGTAGAGACTGACTGAGCTGGCTCTAACCTTACAGGGTTTATTACTGTAGAGACTGACTGAGCTGGCCCTAACCTTACAGGGTTTATTACTGTTCTGTAGAGACTGACTGAGCTGGCCCTAACCTTACAGGGTTTATTAATGTTTTGTAGAGACTGACTGAGCTGGCCCTAACCTTACAGGGTTTATTAATGTTTTGTAGAGACTGACTGAGCTGGCCCTAACCTTACAGGGTTTATTAATGTTTTGTAGAGACTGACTGAGCTGGCCCTAACCTTACAGGGTTTATTACTGTTCTGTAGAGACTGACTGAGCTGGCTTTAACCTTATAGGGTTTACTACTGTAGAGACTGACTGAGCTGGCCCTAACCTTACAAGGTGTATTACTGTTTTGTAGAGACTGACTGAGCTGGCTCTAACCTTATAGGGTTTATTACTGTAGAGACTGACTGAGCTGGCTCTAACCTTACAGGGTTTATTACTGTTCTGTAGAGACTGACTGAGCTGGCTTTAACCTTATAGGGTTTACTACTGTAGAGACTGACTGAGCTGGCCCTAACCTTACAAGGTGTATTACTGTTTTGTAGAGACTGACTGAGCTGGCCCTAACCTTACATGACCGTAGCTAAGCTTTGTTCCTGGCGCTCACACACAATACATTGTTCATTCCACTTCATGGATGCCAAATAGATGAACAGAGAAATAAAAATGAGTTATGTGATCTGGACAGATTAATGCTAGGCCTACCACACCTCTCCTTGTCATCTATACAGATTAATGCTAGTCCTACCACACCTCTCCTTATCCTCTAGACAGATTAATGCTAGTCCTACCACACCTCTCCTTATCCTCTAGACAGATTAATGCTAGTCCTACCACACCACACCTCTCCATGTCCTCTAGACAGATTAATGCTAGTCCTACCACATCACACCTCTCCTGGTTCTCTAGACAGATTAATGCTTGGCCTACCACACCTCACCTCTCCTTGTCCTCTATACAGATTAATGCTAGTCCTACCACACCACACCTCTCCATGTCATCTGGACAGATTAATGCTTGGCCTACCACACCTCTCCTTGTCCTCTATACAGATTAATGATTGGCCTACTACACCTTTCATTGTCCTTTAGACAGATTCATGCTAAACCTACCACACCTTTCGTTGTCCTCTAGACAGATCAATGCTAGGCCTACCACACCTTTTGCTGTCCTCTAGACAGATTAATGCTAGGCCTACCACAGCTCTCCATGTCCTCTAGATAGATTAATGCTAGGCCTACCACACCAAACCTCTCCATGTCCTCTAGACAGATTAATGCTAAGCCTACCACAGCTCTCCATGTCCTCTAGATAGATTAATGCTAGGCCTACCACACCAAACCTCTCCATGTCCTCTGGACAGATTAATGCTAAGCCTACCAAACCTCTCCATGTCCTCTAGACAGATTAATGCTGGGCCTACCACAGTTCTCCATGTCCTCTAGACAGATTAATGCTAAACCTACCACACCTTTCATTGTCCTCTAGACAGATTAATGCTAAACCTACCACACCTTTCATTGTCCTCTAGACAGATTCATGATAAACCTACCACACCTTTTGTTGTCCTCTAGACAGATTCATGCTAAACCTACCACACCTTTCGTTGTCCTCTAGACAGATTCATGCTAAACCTACCACACCTTTCGTTGTCCTCTAGACAGATTCATGCTAAACCTACCACACCTTTCGTTGTCCTCTAGACAGATTCATGCTCATCCTACCACACCTATCCTCCTCTAGTTCAACTACCAGTTCAAGAGGCCATGCTATGTTGCAACTGGTATTGCAGGCTGGTCTATATCCTAAATGGCACCCTATTCCCTATGGAGTGCACTACTTTTGACCAGAGCCATATGGGTCCTGGTCAAAAGTAGTGCCCTTAATCCCATTTGGGATTCATCCACGATCTCCCAATCAACAAATATCAGTGCTTGTGATAGTGCTCCTCATCAGAGCGGTCACCAGGTCAGTGTTCCGAGGGTTCACGGTCCTCATCAGAGAGACAACAGGTCAGTGTTCCGAGGGTTCACGGTCCTCATCAGAGAGGTCAACAGGTCAGTGTTCTGAGGGTTCACGGTCCTCATCAGAGAGAAAACAGGTCAGTGTTCCGAGGGTTCACGGTCCTCATCAGAGAGGTCAACAGGTTAGCTACAGTTAAATGAGGGATTTCCCATCCTCTCTGTCTATGTCCCCAAATGGCAACCTATTCCCCATATGCAGGTCAAAAGTGGTAGGGAATAGAATACCATTTTGGACACAGCATCTTCTTAACCTGCCAGGATACCAGCCACTCTCTCCACCGTTATTCTCCAAAAAGCAGCGACCCATTCAGCATCAATTAGAAACAGCCTACGTCCAAGGATAAAGCAATGAGTTTGGATACCAAAACCAACCTGGTAATTTTCTAGAACTGCTTTAAGGACAACGGGTGGATTTTAGTTGCGTGTGTTAATTTATTAGACACACCACAAGGTTAAAGTAATTCTCTAGATCAGTGAATCTACTCTGTTGGATACAGAGCTCTGCTGGAGATATCCTGCTGGATGCCCAATACCCTACTGAGGTTTGGCCAGTCTGATTATCATAGGATATGATCCTCTTTATTGAGGATATATCCTCCGCTTTTAGGATGAATACAGTATTCCTCTTGTACCTTTTAGAATTAATACAGTATTCCTCTCTAACATTTGAGGATTAATACAGTATTCCTCTTGTACCTTTTAGAATTAATACAGTATTCCTCTTGTACCTTTTAGGATGAATACAGTATTCCTCTTGTACCTTTTAGAATTAATACAGTATTCCTCTCTAACATTTGAGGATTAATACAGTATTCCCCTCTAACATTTTAGGATTAATACAGTATTCCTCTTGTACCTTTTAGAATGAATACAGTATTCCTCTTGTACCTTTTAGAATGAATACAGTATTCCTCTTGTACCTTTTAGAATTAATACAGTATTCCTCTCTAACATTTGAGGATTAATACAGTATTCCTCTCTAACATTTTAGGATTAATACAGTATTCCTTTTGAACCTTTTAGGATTAATACAGTATTCCTCTTGTACCTTTTAGAATTAATACAGTATTCCTCTCTAACATTTGAGGATTAATACAGTACTCCTCTTGTACCTTTTAGAATTAATACAGTATTCCTCTCTAACATTTGAGGATTAATACAGTATTCCTCTTGTACCTTTTAGAATTAATACAGTATTCCTCTTGTACCTTTTAGGATGAATACAGTATTCCTCTTGTACCTTTTAGAATTAATACAGTATTCCTCTCTAACATTTGAGGATTAATACAGTATTCCTCTCTAACATTTGAGGATTAATACAGTATTCCTCTCTAACATTTTAGGATTAATACAGTATTCCTCTTGTACCTTTTAGAATTAATACAGTATTCCTCTTGTACCTTTTAGGATGAATACAGTATTCCTCTCTAACATTTGAGGATTAATACAGTATTCCTCTCTAACATTTTAGGATTAATACAGTATTCCTCTTGTACCTTTTAGAATTAATACAGTATTCCTCTTGTACCTTTTAGGATGAATACAGTATTCCTCTTGTACCTTTTAGAATTAATACAGTATTCCTCTCTAACATTTGAGGATTAATACAGTATTCCTCTCTAACATTTTAGGATTAATACAGTATTCCTCTTGTACCTTTTAGAATTAATACAGTATTCCTCTTGTACCTTTTAGGATTAATACAGTATTCCTCTCTAACATTTTAGGATTAATACAGTATTCCTTTTGAACCTTTTAGGATTAATACAGTATTCCTCTCTAACATTTGAGGATTAATACAGTATTCCTCTCTAACATTTGAGGATTAATACAGTATTCCTCTCTAACATTTGAGGATTAATACAGTATTCCTCTCTAACATTTTAGGATTAATACAGTATTCCTCTCTAACATTTTAGGATTAATACAGTATTCCTCTCTAACATTTTAGGATTAATACAGTATTCCTCTCTAACATTTTAGGATTAATACAGTATTATATTCTAACTTCTTAGCTCTTAGCTCTGGTCCAGGGGGCCTGTGTGGCTTGTTAACCCTGAACGCTGAGCCTCTTTGAGAGTACCAGAGCTACTAAGCCCCTCATATCCAAGACTGGAAATAAATAACAATGACTTTTAAAAAAACCTTTATTTAACTAGGCAAGTCAGTTAAGAACAAATTCTTATTTTCAATGACGGCCTAGGAACAGTGGGTTAACTGGTCTAAGAACAGTGGGTTAACTGCCTGTTCAGGGGCAGAATGACAGATTTGTACCTTGTCAGCTCGGGGATTTGAACTGGCAACCAACGCTCGAACCACTAGGCTACCCTGCCGCCCCTCCACTCTAACCACTAGGCTACCCTGCCGCCCCTCCACTCTAACCACTAGGCTACCCTGCCGCATCAAAATGTATATTCACAAACAAACTCAGTCGTCCTTGTCCATAGTATAACTGTGTTACCCAGTGCTGTGCTGTACGTGTTACAGAAATGACAGCCCATATGAGGTTCAGTTCAATCCTGTCCTTTTACCCCTTTGCAGCGGTCAATTCAACGTCTCATTGGAAACACAACAACAATGGTTCACTAAGTATTTGAGCATCTGCTTGTAGAAGTGACTGTTTGAGTGAAGTTTATAGTTGACCTTTGACTGGGATTATTAAAAGCACATATTTTATGTGCGATGTTATTCTTCAAGTTTATGTGAGTTAAATTGGGGTGTTGGACATTTTATTGGGCTATGAAATAAATTTATGATTAACAGAGACAGACAGGCAGACAGACAGACAGACAGGCAGGCAGACAGACAGACAGGCAGGCAGACACACAGGCAGGCAGGCAGACACACAGACAGGCAGGCAGAAGACAGGCAGAAGACAGGCAGACAGACAGGCAGGCAGACAGACAGACGGACAGACGGACAGGCAGACAGGCAGGCAGGCAGGCAGGCAGGCTGGCTGGCTGGCAGGCACCTTTATTTGCTGGTTGATTGATTCATTGTTGATTGGTTTGAAATTGTTTTTATTAATAAATCAACATACATGGAAGCTTTAGATGATGTTATGTTGTATCAACTATTTATTTTTGTTGGTCAGCCCAAGCTTTTTAAAAATGTTTTTGTATGTGTGGTGGAAGAGGTGGGGACTGAAGAAAAGGAAGGGATTAAAACCACCAAAGCAAAACTCCAGGGTTTGTCCCGAAATGTGACGTCAGACAGAAGGACTCACTTGTAGCGAGCGTTGACCGGCGCTGGCTGTCATTTGCACGGCGCCGTTTTGCAACAATCTGAGCTCGTGGAATAAATTCTATTTTTTTTTGTTGCAAGAATCTCATTCTGGGTTCAATGAAGTTGATATTGGAATCTCGTAATGAGGTGGCTTCTGCCGTGGATTCTAATAGTAGCCAGCACTCATCAGGTAACATTAATTATTTGATTTAATTCTAACGTTCATGCTAACTTTTGATTTATTTTATCTATGGTTTTCAAGATTACAGGTTATGGATTACAGATCATAAGAATATGAGACGTATAAATGATCGCAGGATGTGCACATCTATCCAGATTAGATTATGTAATTGAGACTTTTTGCGCGCGGTGCCAAATACCCATTATTGGTTTTGCATTGACACTGGGCTATAATCGTGTTGTCAATGTTAATCATACAATAGACCTACTCAGAATCTGTATCTGTGCTAGCGCAGAAACCTAGACAGTCATGAAACGCTAAGATTGGGCACTCCTCTACTCTCTTTCCTCTACTCTCTCCTCTCTTTCCTCTACTCTCTCCTCTCTTTCCTCCACTCTCTTTCCTCTCTATCCTCCACTCTCTCTTTCCTTTCTTAGCTCTACTCTCTCCTCCACTCTCTCTTTCTCTCTTTCCTCTACTCTCTCCTCCACTCTCTCTTTCCTCTACTCCCTCTTCCTCTACTCAGCTCTACTCTCTCCTCCACTCTCTTTCCTCTACTCTCTCCTCCACTCTCTCTTTCCTCTCTATCCTCCACTCTCTCTTTCCTCTCTTAGCTCTACTCTCTCCTCCACTCTCTCTTTCTCTCTTTCCTCTACTCTCTCCTCCACTCTCTCTTTCCTCTACTCCCTCTTCCTCTCTTAGCTCTACTCTCTCCTCCACTCTCTCTTTCTCTCTAATCTACTCTCTCCTCCACTCTCTCTTTCCTTTACTCCCTCTTCCTCTACTGAGCTCTACTCTCTCCTCCACTTTCTCTCTCTCCTCTACTCTCTCCTCCACTCTCTCTTTCCTCTACTCCCTCTTCCTCTCTTAGCTCTACTCTCTCCTCTACTCTCTCTTCCTCTCTTAGCTCTACTCTCTCCTCCACTCTCTCTTTCCTCTACTCTCCCTTCCTCTCTTAGCTCTATTCTCTCCTCTACTCTCTCTTTATCTCTTTCCTCTACTCTCTCTTCCACTCTCTCTTTCCTCTACTCTCCCTTCCTCTCTTAGCTCTATTCTCTCCTCTACTCTCTCTCTTTCCTCTACTCTCTCTTCCTCTCTTAGCTCTACTCTCTCCTCCACTCTCTTTCCTCTACTCTCTCTTCCTCTCTTAGCTCTACTCTCTCCTCCACTCTCTCTTTCCTCTACTCTCCCTTCCTCTCTTAGCTCTATTCTCTCCTCTACTCTCCCTTTATCTCTTTCCTCTACTTTCTCCTCCTCTCTTTCCTCTACTCTCTTTTCCTCTCTTAGCTCTACTCTCTCCTCTACTCTCTCTTTCTCTTTCCTCTACTCTCTCCTCCACTCTCTCTTTCTTCTACTCTCTCTTCCTCTCTTAGCTCTACTCTCTCCACTCTCTCTTTCCTTCACTCTCTCTTCCACTCTCTCTCATTTTAGCTCAGCTAATGACAGGTCAGGTACTACCTCAGTACTGTCTCTGACTAATATAGTTTAAAGTGTGTTATTTGGTAGGTGTGGTTAAATGACCCTGGCCTGAAAGTGATTTATTTCTGTCAGTCACTAGTCCCGTGGATTACTTTATAAGGGGAAACCAAACCACTAGATCCAGTTTGGTATTTGTGTCCATGGGGCTGACTGAACTAGATTGAATTCAATAAATGTAAAGACTAAGGAAGAACAAACGGGTATGTTTTGCATGTGATCCCTACCCTACATTGATCTTCAGTCTACAGTACTGCAGCCTCATACACAACTTTCTCTTAATCTTTAGGTTGGTGGTGGAACTCCTGGCCTTAGTTTGGAAATGTGTCCGAGTGTTTCCCTCTGGAATCAAACATATTTCCACCTGCTGTGGTCTGATGTCATGTACGACTGTTAAAAATGTTCCTGGAAGAACGACTTCCTTCCACAACAAATTTGGGGTGAATGTAACTACAGGCCCCATTCCAATGTAACCCCTGTCTACTGTATCACTATACTGGCTGGGTGGCCCCATCCCAATATGACCCCTGTCTACTGTATCACTATACTGGCTGGGGACCCCATAACCCCTGTCTACTGTATCACTATACTGGCTGGGTGGCCCCATAACCCCTGTCTACTGTATCACTATGCTGGCTGGGTGACCCCATAACCCCTGTCTACTGTATCACTACACTGGCTGGGTGACCCCATAACCCCTGTCTACTGTATCACTATACTGGCTGGGTGGCCCCATCCCAATATGACCCCGGTCTACTGTATCACTATACTGGCTGGGGACCCCATAACCCCTGTCTACTGTATCACTATACTGGCTGGGGACCCCATAGCCCCTGTCTACTGTATCACTATACTGGCTGGGGACCCCATAACCCCTGTCTACTGTATCACTATACTGGCTGGGGACCCCATAACCCCTGTCTACTGTATCACTATACTGGCTGGGTGGCCCCATCCCAATATGACCCCTGTCTACTGTATCACTATACTGGCTGGGGACCCCATAACCCCTGTCTACTGTATCACTATACTGGCTGGGGACCCCATAACCCCTGTCTACTGTATCACTATGCTGGCTGGGTGACCCCATAACCCCTGTCTACTGTATCACTATACTGGCTGGGTGGCCCCATAACCCCTGTCTACTGTATCACTATGCTGGCTGGGTGACCCCATAACCCCTGTCTACTGTATCACTATACTGGCTGGGTGACCCCATAACCCCTGTCTACTGTATCACTATACTGGCTGGGTGACCCCATAATCCCTGTCTACTGTATCACTATACTGGCTGTGTGACCCCATAACCCCTGTCTACTGTATCACTATACTGGCTGGGTGACCCCATAACCCCTGTCTACTGTATCACTATACTGGCTGGGTGACCCCATCCCAATATGACCCCTGTCTACTGTATCACTATACTGGCTGGGTGACCCCATAACCCCTGTCTACTGTATCACTATGCTGGCTGGGTGACCCCATCCCAATATGACCCCTGTCTACTGTATCACTATACTGGCTGGGGGCCCCATAACCCCTGTCTACTGTATCACTATACTGGCTGGGTGACCCCATAACCCCTGTCTACTGTATCACTATGCTGGCTGGGTGACCCCATAACCCCTGTCTACTGTATCACTATGCTGGCTGGGTGACCCCATAACCCCTGTCTACTGTATCACTATAGTGGCTAGGTGGACCCATCCCAATATGACCCCTGTCTACTGTATCACTATAGTGGCTAGGTGACCCCATAACCCCTGTCTACTGTATCACTATACTGGCTGGGTGACCCCATCCCAATATAACCCCTGTCTACTGTATCACTATACTGGCTGGGTGACCCCATCCCAATATAACCCCTGTCTACTGTATCACTATACTGGCTGTGTGAAGGGGGATGTTAGTTGTTGGTGCACATGACCAATGACATAGGTAGTGGTGATGAACCTGGAGATGCTGCTGGTCTCCACTCTGTGGGTTTTCAGGAATAGCACAACATGACATGCCATAGACCAACCCACCAGTATGACCCAGTATTTTATAAATGTTGTTCTGTCCATCCTACAGGTCTTTTCCCAACATTCCACAGCCATGCCTCCCTTGACACCGACCATAGAGCTGTATAACCGGACAGCGTACTGCAAATGGCCGTGCAAGTGTGCCAAGAGCGCCCCCCTGTGTCCGCCAGGGGTCAGTGTGCTCATGGACGGCTGTGACTGCTGTAAGGCCTGTTCCAAACAGGTGGGGGAGACCTGCAACGAGGCGGACGTCTGTGACTACCATAAGGGACTGTACTGTGACTACAGCGTGGACAAGCCGAGGTACGAAAAAGGAGTATGTGCCTGTAAGTGTCCGATAACTTTCCTCTTTGAGTTGTGTCGTTGTATCATCTCCATCTGTGCTGTGAAGTCAGATAACTTTCCTCTTTGAGTTGTGTCGTTGTATCATCTCCATCTGTGCTGTGAAGTCAGTTTGTAAATATAGACACAGTAATGCGAATGGACGTTGTTTTGATTCGACAACTGAATTGATGCATGTATTTCTTCGTGTGCCACAGTGCATTGACACGGGTCTTTCTTGAGGAAGGCGTTTCGAGCTGGAATGCCGACATTGAACAGTCTCAACTATAACGCGCTTCTTGTTTTCCTATGTATACCAATAGGGGATATACTTTACTGTGTAGCGCTGATTGTTATTATTTGACATGATCTATCAAACAGACATGGTGGGCACAGGCTGCGAGTACGACGGAGTGATCTACCGGAACGGTCAGAGCTTCCAACCCAGCTGTAAGTACCGCTGTCTGTGTGTAAACGGCGCCATCGGTTGTGTGCCGCTCTGCACAGACTCCCAACCGCCCCGGGTGTGGTGCCAGACGCCCAGGCGGGTCAAACTGCCGGGCCGATGCTGTGAGCAGTGGATCTGTGACGAGCCCAGGAAGACGCGCAAGGCAGACCCCAGGCCTGCTGAGATAGGTACACTACTACATTCTATGGAATGCATCTCAAATGGTACCCTATGTCCTATGTAGTGCACTACTTTTGACCAGAGCACTATGGGGCCCATTGGTTTCCCAGAAAACCCGTTTGGAAGATTCCTGAAATCAATAAGCAGGGAATCCAGGAATCTTCCAACCAGGATTTCTGGAAAACCTGGGCGTTTTTTTGGGGGGGGGGGGGGCGAGTTACCGGAATTTGGCATCCCTAATCAGGAGTCTGTTCCTCTGTTGACATGGCAGTGCGCGCCAGCCACAATGAGGTCTGGCATAAGAACTGCATTACCCAGACAACCTCCTGGTCCCCGTGTTCCAAGACCTGTGGACGTGGCCTGTCCCTGAGGATCTCCAACGCCAACGACCAGTGTGAGTTGATCAAGGAGTCGCGCCTCTGCAACATCCGGCCCTGTGACGTCGACATCACCAAGCACATCAAGGTGAGAACATCTGTCGCGGCTTGTGCCCTAAATGGCACCCTATTCCCTATAAAGTGTACTACCCTTAGGGCTCTGGTCAAAAGTAGTGCACTCTATAGGGAATAGGTTGGTCCCTGGTCAAAAGTAGTACACTTTATAGACACACACAATATCTCTCACTTTTGCTTTCAATGAATCCAGGCCCAACTTCATCAACTCATGTATTGTGCATATGAACATGGTTTTAAAGGCATATGGGTGACACATGTTTTCTCAATACAGTTGAACATCGTTTTGACAGTGTAACGGTATTCTGACTCCATGTGTCAACCACTCAAGTGTTGATTCTGACCCATGTTGACCTATGAACCCCTCAGCCAGGGAAGAAGTGTCTGAACATTTACAGGGAGGAGCAGAGCCAGAACTTCACAATCTCAGGCTGCAACAGCAAGAAGCCCTACCGTCCAAAATACTGTGGTGTCTGCGTGGCCACAGACGATCGCTGCTGCATCCCTTACAAGTCCAAGACTATCGAGGTGGAGTTCGAGTGTCCCAACGGAGCCACTCTGACATGGCAGGTGATGTGGATCAACGCCTGCTTCTGTAACCTCAGCTGCAGGAACCCCAACGACATCTTCTCTGAGCTGGAGCACTACTACGACCACAATGAGGTCATCAACTGAGCAGCCTTGTCCGAGCCTGAACGTACGGCCCACAGGGCAGGAGACCATCTCCTGTTTCTGTAGCATGAGGAAGTTTAGTGTACAAGTACAACCCCTGGGTAAGACGCTAGTCTGCCGCGGGGCCTTACCCAAATACATCTCCTTAATGCTGAATGCCAAGCGTTTTTAGAGTCTTTGCTAGGATTGGACTGGGGAGAACTGAGCAGAGGACAGGTTAATTTAGGTTATTATTGACTCCAGCTTTACACTCCTTGGAATAAAGGGATTGATGATTTGTTGGTTAGTTGAAGTACCAGGCTGGAACAAAGGCTGCACACCTCTAAGGTCCCCAGGAGGAGGATGGAAGAACATTGCAGTTGAACCCTGCCCAAACTCTTCATTATGATCTTGATAAAAAACACACACAAAAATTATGCACAGGGTTTATCTGTTATTTAACCTCCATTCAATGAAACGAAAAGGTATGTAGGTGTTTTTCAATCTAAATATACACTCAGTGTACAAAACATTAAGTACACCTTCCTAATATTGAGTTGCACCCCCTTTTTGCCCTCAGAACAGTCTCAATTCGTCAGAGAATGGACTCTACAAGGTGTCCAAAGCGTTCCACAGGGATGCTGGCCCATGTTGACTCTACAAGGTGTCCAAAGCGTTCCACAGGGATGCTGGCCCATGTTGACTCTACAAGGTGTCCAAAGCGTTCCACAGGGATGCTGGCCCATGTTGACTCTACAAGGTGTCCAAAGCGTTCCACAGGGATGCTGGCCCATGTTGACTCTACAAGGTGTCCAAAGCGTTCCACAGGGATGCTGGCCCATGTTGACTCCAATGCTTCCCAAATTGGCTGGATGTCCTTTGGGTGGTGGACCATTCTTGATACACACGGGAAGCTGTTGAGCGTGAAAAACCCAGCAGCGTTGCAGTTCTTGATACAAACCGGTGCACCTGGCACCTACTACCATACCCTGTTCAAAGGCACCTACTACCATACCCTGTTCAAAGGCACATACTACCAGACCCTGTTCAAAGGCACCTACTACCATACCCTGTTCAAAGGCACCTACTATCGTACCCTGTTCAAAGGCACCTACTACCATACCCTGTTCAAAGGCTCCTACTACCATACCCTGTTCAAAGGCACCTACTACCATACCCTGTTCAAAGGCACCTACTACCATACCCTGTTCAAAGGCACTGACATCTTTTGTCTTGCCCTTTCACCCTAAGAATGGCACACAAACACAATCCATGTCTCAAGGCTTAAACATCCTTCTTTAACCCGTCTCCTCCCCTTCATCTACACTGATTGAAGTGGATTTAACAAAGTGACATCAATAAGGGATCATATCTTTCACCTGGTCAGTCTGTCATGGAATGTTTTGTACACTCAGTATATTAGCGGAAGTTGATCATGTATTTGTGATGATACCATAGTAGGACACAGGGGTCAAACCCATTGTAATTATGCATCATATTCATGTGGGGATAATCTTCTACCAAGTTAGGGCATTAACCACTCGAGTGGTCATCCTGTTGTATACTCTTCTGTTTCCCTCTTGTTGTGTCATGTCATTAAGCTTACTGTGTATGTACTGTTGTGCTCAAAACATTTAGTCAAGTATTTTGTAGTTTACTGCAAAGTGTACAGTATATCAGACAAGATTCTCTCACATTTTCTCAGTTTTGCATTGATTTCCATTGACTCTTAGTGAACAATAATAGTGTTTGTCTCAATGTCTGCATTGTCAAGTCAGTTAAAAGTGTAGCAACTTTTTATTGATTGAAATTTGATTGAGATCAGCTCAATAAGTGTTGTCATTTATTTCATTGGTCAATACTCTAGTAAACCATATACCATATCAAATGTCATCATAAACAACAAACAAACTCATCCAGGAAGTCACATTTGATTGGTTCAAATAAATACAAAGTATTAAGATTTGGGTCGTGACAAATCTTTTCAAATAAATTTTGTAAAAATAATTTCTGCATTTTTTTGCTATTTCTTTAATACAAAGTGGTACTATACATGCATTGCATTTCTATATAATTTAAATCTTAATATAATCCGTTTTTCATCATTTGAAAGATTTGACCAAACATTAATACATATTCTTATCTCAGGGCTTATTTAAGCGTCATCCTAGGATCACTGATAGCTACAGTCAATATGATTTCTTTATGTATTACAGACGTCTCATGTTATAAAATAGGGAGTCATCAATTTGATCCATCACATATAAAAAGCCAGACAATAGTCACAGATGGCTTTAACACCACAACTGTCCATTACATGTTAATGGTGGAAAATCCCCCGGCATTGTTACATTCTAACAATAAATATCAGAGATACTATTTCCACAGAGGAACATCCATACAGATTACATATCACCCAAATGACATACAGTATGACAACCGTTGGGTATAAACTCTTATTACCCACAATGCAGTGAGAACAGAGCATAGGCCGAGGACAGTCTATCATAGCCGTATGTTGTGGTTTATTGTCAGCAGCAACACAGGCAGTAGGGACAGGGGTTATGAGGTTTGTTGTCAGCAGCAACACAGGCAGTAGGGACAGGGGTTATGAGGTTTGTCAGCAGCAACACAGGCAGTAGGGACAGGGGTTATGAGGTTTGTTGTCAGCAGCAACACAGGCAGTAGGGACAGGACAGGGGTTATAAGGTTCGTTGTCAGCAGCAACACAGGCAGTAGGGACAGGACAGGGGTTATAAGGTTCGTTGTCAGCAGCAACACAGGCAGTAGGGACAGGACAGGGGTTATAAGGTTCGTTGTCAGCAGCAACACAGGCAGTAGGGACAGGACAGGACAGGGGTTATAAGGTTTGTTGTCAGCAGCAACACAGGCAGTAGGGACAGGGGTTATGAGGTTCGTTGTCAGCAGCAACACAGGCAGTAGGGACAGGGGTTATGAGGTTTGTTGTCAGCAGCAACACAGGCAGTAGGGACAGGACAGGGGTTATGAGGTTTGTTGTCAGCAGCAACACAGGCAGTAGGGACAGGACAGGGGTTATGAGGTTTGTTGTCAGCAGCAACACAGGCAGTAGGGACAGGGGTTATGAGGTTTGTTGTCAGCAGCAACACAGGCAGTAGGGACAGGACAGGGGTTATGAGGTTCGTTGTCAGCAGCAACACAGGCAGTAGGGACAGGGGTTATGAGGTTTGTTGTCAGCAGCAACACAGGCAGTAGGGACAGGACAGGGGTTATGAGGTTCGTTGTCAGCAGCAACACAGGCAGTAGGGACAGGACAGGGGTTATGAGGTTTGTTGTCAGCAGCAACACAGGCAGTAGGGACAGGACAGGACAGGACAGGGGTTATGAGGTTTGTTGTCAGCAGCAACACAGGCAGTAGGGACAGGACAGGGGTTATGAGGTTCGTTGTCAGCAGCAACACAGGCAGTAGGGACAGGACGGGACAGGGGTTATGAGGTTTGTTGTCAGCAGCAACACAGGCAGTAGGGACAGGACAGGGGTTATGAGGTTCGTTGTCAGCAGCAACACAGGCAGTAGGGACAGGGGTTATGAGGTTTGTTGTCAGCAGCAACACAGGCAGTAGGGACAGGACAGGGGTTATGAGGTTCGTTGTCAGCAGCAACACAGGCAGTAGGGACAGGGGTTATGAGGTTTGTTGTCAGCAGCAACACAGGCAGTAGGGACAGGACAGGGGTTATGAGGTTTGTTGTCAGCAGCAACACAGGCAGTAGGGACAGGACAGGGGTTATGACGTTTGTTGTCAGCAGCAACACAGGCAGTAGGGACAGGACAGGGGTTATGAGGTTTGTTGTCAGCAGCAACACAGGCAGTAGGGACAGGACAGGACAGGGGTTATAAGGTTTGTTGTCAGCAGCAACACAGGCAGTAGGGACAGGACAGGTGTTATGAGGTTCGTTGTCAGCAGCAACACAGGCAGTAGGGTAGACAGGACAGGGGTTATAAGGTTTGTTGTCAGCAGCAACACAGGCAGTAGGGACAGGACAGGACAGGGGTTATAAGGTTCGTTGTCAGCAGCAACACAGGCAGTAGGGACAGGACAGGGGTTATGAGGTTTGTTGTCAGCAGCAACACAGGCAGTAGGGACAGGGGTTATGAGGTTCGTTGTCAGCAGCAACACAGGCAGTAGGGACAGGACAGGGGTTATGAGGTTTGTTGTCAGCAGCAACACAGGCAGTAGGGACAGGGGTTATGAGGTTCGTTGTCAGCAGCAACACAGGCAGTAGGGACAGGACAGGACAGGGGTTATGAGGTTTGTTGTCAGCAGCAACACAGGCAGTAGGGACAGGACAGGGGTTATGAGGTTTGTTGTCAGCAGCAACACAGGCAGTAGGGACAGGGGTTATGAGGTTCGTTGTCAGCAGCAACACAGGCAGTAGGGACAGGACAGGGGTTATGAGGTTTGTTGTCAGCAGCAACACAGGCAGTAGGGACAGGGGTTATGAGGTTCGTTGTCAGCAGCAACACAGGCAGTAGGGACAGGACAGGGGTTATGAGGTTCGTTGTCAGCAGCAACACAGGCAGTAGGGTAGACAGGACAGGACAGGGGTTATGAGGTTCGTTGTCAGCAGCAACACAGGCAGTAGGGACAGGACAGGGGTTATGAGGTTTGTTGTCAGCAGCAACACAGGCAGTAGGGACAGGACAGGGGTTATGAGGTTTGTTGTCAGCAGCAACACAGGCAGTAGGGACAGGACAGGACAGGGGTTATGGGGTTTGTTGTCAGCAGCAACACAGGCAGTAGGGTAGACAGGACAGGACAGGGGTTATGAGGTTTGTTGTCAGCAGCAACACAGGCAGTAGGGACAGGACAGGGGTTATGAGGTTTGTTGTCAGCAGCAACACAGGCAGTAGGGTAGACAGGACAGGACAGGGGTTATGAGGTTTGTTGTCAGCAGCAACACAGGCAGTAGGGTGGACAGGACAGGGGTTATGAGGTTGTGTCCCAAATGGCTCCCTATTTCCCACATAGTCAAAAGTAGTGCACTATAAAGGAAATAGGGAGACAACCTATGACCTTTCAGTGACCAGGGCACTAGCAGACGTCCTCAGTCTTGCTGCTGGACACGTCAACGGTCTGATCTACGGTGCTGTTGGAGACATTCTCCATGGACACGTCGGTGTGCTCCCGGGCGGGCTGGTGGTCGTTGGTGTGAGAGCGGCTCCTGCTGCTGTCGCAGGAGGCGATGCTGGAGCCTGAGGCGGTGCGGGACCTCACCAGTCTGGTCATGCTGGCTGAGGACACTAAGAGAAGGATAACTAGCTAGCATAACTAGCATAGCATACATATTATTTTTAAATGTTCAGTGGGTAGATCAGCTTTAATATTGCAGATAGAGTGTAGCTTCCATCAATGTAATTGTCACGTCCACCCTATTCCCTATATAGTGTATTGCTTTGACCAGAGCCTGAGGGCTCTATTCAATCCGTATCGCAGAAATTCCGTGTTACAGCGTGATTGAGATGCAATGCAGAGACGGCACTCACGGTAAATGCTACACACAGTAGGTCGCCTCAACCGTTACATTTCTAACGCTTCAGCGACACCGTTTGAATAGATCCCCTAGTCTTAGTGGAGGATGGACACCAATGAGAAGCACTGTCATAGAAAGTGAATAGTCTCTGGGTACACTCGGAGGCTGGTAGCTAAATTTTAGTTATTGTTCTTCAGTTTTCTCTCAGCACATGACAACGACAGCTTCTGTGAAGTGGAAACGTGTGTTTGGGTGCAGGGATAATGTAGAAACATTGTGTGTTTGGGTGCAGGGATAGTGGAAACGTGTGTTTAGGTGCAGGGATAGTGGAAACATTGTGTGTTTGGGTGCAGGGATAGTGGAAACATTGTGTGTTTGGGTGCAGGGATAGTGGAAACATTGTGTGTTTAGGTGCAGGGATAGTGGAAACATGTGTTTAGGTGCAGGGATAGTGGAAACGTGTTTAGGTGCAGGGATAGTGGAAATGTGTGTTACGATACTTACTGTAACCCACGATACTTACTGTAACCCACGATACTTACTGTAACCCATGATACTTACTGTAACCCATGATACTTACTGTACCCCACAATACTTACTGTAACCCACGATACTTACTGTAACCCACAATACTTACTGTAACCCACAATACTTACTGTAACCCACGATACTTACTGTAACCCACGATACTTACTGTAACCCACGATACTTACTGTAACCCACGATACTTACTGTAACCCACAATACTTACTGTAACCCATGATACTTACTGTAACCCACGATACTTACTGTAACCCACAATACTTACTGTAACCCATGATACTTACTGTAACCCATGCCCTGGATGAAGTACTTGAAGGCCTCTGTCAGTTTGCCAGGCTGACTCACCTGGGGAAGTCCTCCACAGTCAGCCATCTGATTGGACAGAGACAAAAGATCATTGGCCAACCAACCCTCATTTGATCATAACAACCCTTTCTCATTATCAATCACATGTACAGTGCCTTGCGAAAGTATTCGGCCCCCTTGAACTTTGCAACCTTTTGCCACATTTCAGGCTTCAAACATAAAGATATAAAACTGTATTTTTTTGTGAAGAATCAACAACAAGTGGGACACAATCATGAAGTGGAACGACATTTATTGGATATTTCAAACTTTTTTTTAACAAATCAAAAACTGAAAAAATGGGCGTGCAAAATTATTCAGCCCCTTTACTTTCAGTGCAGCAAACTCTCTCCAGAAGTTCAGTGAGGATCCCTGAATGATCCAATGTTGACCTAAATGACTAATGATGATAAATACAATCCACCTGTGTGTAATCAAGTCTCCGTATAAATGCACCTGCACTGTGATAGTCTCAGAGTTCCATTAAAAGCGCAGAGAGCATCATGAAGAACAAGGAACACACCAGGCAGGTCCGAGATACTGTTGTGAAGAAGTTTAAAGCCGGATTTGGATACAAAAATATTTCCCAATCTTTAAACATCCAAAGGAGCACTGTGCAAGCGATAATATTGAAATGGAAGGAGTATCAGACCACTGCAAATCTACCAAGACCTGGCCGTCCCTCTACACTTTCAGCTCATACAAGGAGAAGACTGATCAGAGATGCAGCCAAGAGGCCCATGATCACTCTGGATGAACTGCAGAGATCTACAGCTGAGGTGGGAGACTCTGTCCATAGGACAACAATCAGTCGTATATTGAACAAATCTGGCCTTTATGGAAGAGTGGCAAGAAGAAAGCCATTTCTTAAAGATATCCATAAAAAGTGTCATTTAAAGTTTGCCACAAGCCACCTGGAAGACACACCAAACATGTGGAAGAAGGTGCTCTGGTCAGATGAATCCAAAATTGAACTTTTTGGCAACAATGCAAAACGTTATGTTTGGCGTAAAAGCAACACAGCTCATCACCCTGAACACACCATCCCCACTGTCAAACATGGTGGTGGCAGCATCATGGTTTGGGCCTGCTTTTCTTCAGCAGGGACAGGGAAGATGGTTAAAATTGATGGGAAGATGGATGGAGCCAAATACAGGACCATTCTGGAAGAAAACCTGATGGAGTCTGCAAAAGACCTGAGACTGGGACGGAGATTTGTCTTCCAACAAGACAATGATCCAAAACATAAAGCAAAATCTACAATGGAATGGTTCAAAAATAAACATATCCAGGTGTTAGAATGGCCAAGTCAAAGTCCAGACCTGAATCCAATCGAGAATCTGTGGAAAGAACTGAAAACTGCTGTTCACAAATGCTCTCCATCCAACCTCACTGAGCTCGAGCTGTTTTGCAAGGAGGAATGGGAAAAAATTTCAGTCTCTCGATGTGCAAAACTGATAGAGACATACCCCAAGTGACTTACAGCTGTAATCGCAGCAAAAGGTGGCGCTACAAAGTATTAACTTAAGGGGGCAGTATAATTTTGCACGCCCAATTTTTCAGTTTTTGATTTGTTAAAAAAAAGTTTGAAATATCCAATAAATGTCGTTCCACTTCATGATTGTGTCCCACTTGTTGTTGATTCTTCACAAAAAAATACAGTTATATCTTTATGTTTGAAGCCTGAAATGTGGCAAAAGGTCGCAAAGTTCAAGGGGGCCGAATACTTTCGCAAGGCACTGTATTGTTCTTGGATGGTCAATGACATTGTGGTTGCGAATCTTTACTTACAAAGTACTTTTGACAGTAATATGAATTGTTACATCTGTCTGAGCCACACATTAAACTCACCTTGAGCAGTGTGGTCTGTGTTGGGTTGAGCTTTGCGTTGCTCTCGACCACAGCCTCGACTGCAGGGGAGCTGTCTCCCACCACCAACAGAGCAGGACACCTGCAGGAGTCAGCAGATGAATTAGCTACTTAACTAATAATGCTCATAGTTAATATCATAACTAATACTCATAGTCAATATCATAACTAATACTCATAGTCAATATCATAACTAATACTCATAGTCAATATCATAACTAATACTCATAGTCAATATCATAACTAATACTCATAGTCAATATCATAACTAATACTCAGTCAATATCATAACTAATACTCATAGTCAATATCATAACTAATACTCATAGTCAAAATCATAACTAATACTCATAGTCAATATCATAACTAATACTCATAGTCAATATCATAACTAATACTCATAGTCAATATCATAACTAATACTCATAGTTAATATCAAAACTAATACTCATAGTCAATATCATAACTAATACTCATAGTCAAAATCATAACTAATACTCATAGTCAATATCATAACTAATACTCATAGTCAAAATCATAACTAATACTCATAGTCAATATCATAAATAATACTCATAGTCAATATCATAACTAGTACTCATAGTCAATATCATAACTGAAACAGTCATGAGTAGCTCGGGCCCTGAGTTTTCCCTGGTCAGGTGATGTGGCCAGGTGGAGTCAGGGTCCTGATGCTGAGTCGGTCCGTGTGACGTACTGCAGAGTTCTGGCGTTAATGTTTCTCCCTGGGACAGGCCTCTCCATCTCCAGGCCCCTGCGGCTCTGGTAGGACTTGAAGAACTGGGCCAGGTTGGACTGGTTGACATCATTGGTGATGTGGTTGCGGTATGTGGCGATCAGATCAGGGTTGTTCTGGATCTCCTCCTGTGGCGCAAAGAACAAATCTCCATGGTAACGCTTTCTATGATGTACATACTTATAATGCATTATAACATAGTTTATAATGCCTTATAATACACACGTAATGTGTTATGACACTGACTATAAACATCCATAACAAAGGGTTGATGTTTCACAACAATTCATAGCTAGTTAAATATAAATGTAATTGTATCATTCATAATCATGCATATACTGTAGCATCCAGAGGGGGACAGAAGTCTTATATTGACAGTTTATTGAACAAAGCTACATCTTTAGGATGTTTCAAAACAATATGTTGCTCTTTGGGGCGGCAGGGTAGCCTAGTGGTTAGAGCGTTGGACTAATAACCGAAAGGTTGCAAGTTCAAACCCCCGAGCTGACAAGGTACAAATCTGATGATGAACTTTGTTGTGATATCTACTATGAGCTTCATTGTTTCAGGGGTTCGTCTAACTCGATGATAACCATCACACAGGTTATTCAGTGTCTGTACAGTACAGAACAGTGTAGATGTGTACAAACAAACGAACATTCCAAAAGTCACTTTAATAATGCCACTTTAATAATGTTTACATATCTTGCATTACTCATCTCATATGTATATACTGTATTTTAAACCATCTATTGCATCTTGCCTATGCGCTCTGTCATCGCTCATCCATATATTTATATGTATATATTCTTATTCCATTCCTTAACTTAGATTTGTGTGTATTAGGTAGTGGTATTGTCAGATTACATGTTAGATATTGCTGCACGGTCAGAACTAGAAGCACAAGCATTTCGCTACACTCGCAATAACATCTGCTAACCATGTGTATGTGACCAATAAAATTTGATTTGATTTGCTTGGCAATAACAATTATCAAGATTATGTTATCAGTATCAACACTGTGGTATGTTGAAGGACTTTTACTAGGTTTAAATCCTAGTTTAGCTGCTCAATTTAACAAAACAAAAAAAGTTCAACAGCAACAAAATCCACTCACAGCAAATCTAGCGAGGATGTAGGCACCAGCACCACTGCCCAGTCCAATGACACTCTTAAACCTGAAAGGAAACAAGAAGAGGTTTGATGGGAGTTTGAAGCTTCTAATAAGAAGAGGATGTAAACCTCATCAAATTTATTTTAATTAATTTATATTTAGTTATCCACATAATAAATGTTTTTTGATCCAGGAGGGTAACACTGGAAAGCATTTATTAAAACAACTGTTTCTCAATGGTAAAACAAATCAATCATAAGCAAAATCTTGCCTGGTTAAATATACACTACTGTTCAAGAGTTAGGGGTCGCTTAGAAATGTCTTTGTTTTTTGAAAGAAAATCACATTTTTTTGTCCATTAAAATAACATCAATTGATCATAAATACAGTGTAGATATTGTTAATGTTGTAAATGACTATTGTAGCAGGAAACGGACTATTTTTTATGGAATATTTTCATACTGTAGGCGTACAGAGGCCCATTATCAGCAACCATCACTCTTGTGTTCCAATGGCACGTTGTGTTAGCTAATCCAAGTTTATCATTTTAAAAGGCTAATTGATCATTAGAAAACAGTTTTGCAGTTATGTTAGCAAAGCTGAAAACTCTTTTTCTGATTAAAGAAGAAATAAAACTGTCCTTCTTTAGACTAGTTGAGTATCTGGAGCATCAGCGGGTTTGATTACAGGCTCAAAATGGCCAGAAACAAAGTCCTTTCTTTTGAAACTCGTCAATCTATTCTTGTTCTGAGAAATGAAGGCTATTCCATGCGAGAAATTGTCAAGAAATTTGAAGATCTCGTACAACGTTGTGTATTATTCCCTTCACAGAACAGCGCAAACTGGCCCTAACCAGAATAGAAAGAGGAGTAGGAGGCCCCGGTGCACAACTGAGCAAGAGGACAAGTACATTAAAGTGTCTAGTTTGAGAAACAGATGCCTCACAAGTCCTCAACTGGCAGCTTCATTAAATAGTACCCGCAAAACACCAGTCTCAACGTCAACAGTGAAGAGGCGACTCCGGGACGTACACAGCGTTGTACGAGATCTTCAGTTTCTTGGCAATTTCTTGCATGGAATAGCCTTCATTTATAGCCGTGCTTTTACGCCTGCATTGCTTGCTGTTTGGGGTTTTAGGCTGGGTTTCTGTACAGCACTTTGATATATAAGCTGATGTAAGAAGGGCTATATAAATTGTAAAGTGGCTGTCACTATTGTAAAGTGGCTGTTCCACTGGATGTCATAAGGTGAATTCACCAATTTGTAAGTCGCTCTGGATAAGAGCGTCTGCCAAATGACTTAAATGTAAATGTAAATGTAATAAATACATTTTATGATTTCTCAGAACAAAAATAGACTGACGAGTTTCAGAAGAAAGTTCTTTGTTTCTGGCCATTTTGAGCCTGTAAGTGAACCCACAAATGCTGATGCTCCAGATACTCAACTTGTCTAAAGGCGGCCAGTTTTATTGCTTGTTTAATAAGCACGACAGTTTTCAGCTGTGCTAACATAACTGCAAAAGGGTTTTCTAATGCATTTTTTTTCTTTAACCTTTATTTTACTAGGCAAGTCAGTTAAGAACAAATTCTTATTTTCAATAACAGCCTAGGAACAGTGGGTTAACTGCCTGTTTAGGGGCAGAACGACAGATTTTGTACCTTGTCAGCTCGGGGATTTGAACTTGCAACCTTTCGGTTACTAGTCCAATGCTCTAACCACTAGGCTACCCTGCCACCCAAATGATAAACTTGGATTAGCTAACACAACGTGCCATTGGAACACAGGACTGATGGTTGCTGATAATGGTCCTCTGTTCGCCAATGTAGATATTCCATAAAAATCTCTGCCATTTCCAGCTACAACAGTCATTTACAACATTAACAATGTCTACATTGTATTTCTGATCAATTTGATGTTAATTTAATGGACAAAAAAATGCTTTTCTTTCAAAAACAAGGAAATGTATAAGTGACCCCAAACCTTTGAACGGTAGTGTAAATATACATATATTTTAAATCATGTTTATGTTGATATTTGTACTGCACTGTTGAGGGAGCTTGCCAGTACACATTTACCTGCACCGTTTATACCTGCTGTAAACTGTGTATGTGACAAATAAACGTTGATCTGGGATTTACCGAAAGTGCTTGAGGACCTGAGGGAGAATCTCAGAGAGCTGGTCCATAGAGGGGTAGGTGTACCTGCAGCGGAAGACCAGAAAACAAGTTACCTCAAGTGCTCCTCATCATCACTAACACAAAACAAGTCATGAATGTGTCCCAAATGGCAACCTATTCCCTATATTGTGCACTACTTACAAGTAGGGCACTGTAAAGGGAATAGGGTGCCATTTAGGATGCAGGCATAATGTTATTGTGCCAAACTTGTCTCTCAAACATGTTGTTGTTGTTGACATGTTTCAAATGAATGTATCATCCATTTGTTATCTGTTGGTGCCTTGTCATTGTCTTTCAACCCTGTGGATATGATCTATTTTCTCACTGGAAACATTCTACTACCTCCACATTCATGTAGAGTGACCTACAGTAGCCTAGGAGTGACTCAGTCCCCGATGTTGACTGTTTAAGAGTCTTGTGGACCAGGTGCCATGTGACAGTGGAATAGCATGGCAGGCAGCTGCTCTTAGTCCTGATGTCCACTAACACTAACAACAGATGGGACGAGATCCCATTGTCCACTAACAACAGATGGGACTAGATCCCAGTGTCCACTAACAACAGATGGGACTAGATCCCAGTGTTCACTAACAACAGATGGGACTAGATCCCAGTGTTCACTAACAACAGATGGGACTAGATCCCATTGTCCACTAACAACAGATGGGACTAGATCCCAGTGTCCACTAACACTAACAACAGATGGGACTAAAACCCAGTGTCCACTAACAACAGATGGGACAAGATTCCAGTCTCCACTAACAACAGATGGGACTAGATCCCAGTGTTCACTAACAACAGATGGGACTAGATCCCAGTGTCCACTAACACTAACAACAGATGGGACTAGATCCCAGTCTCCACTAACAACAGATGGGACAAGATCCCAGTGTTCACTAACAACAGATGGGACTAGGCCCAAGTGTCCACAAACACTAACAACAGATGGGACTAGATCCCAGTGTCCACTAACAACAGATGGGACTAGATCCCAGTGTTCACTAACAACAGATGGGACTAGATCCCAGTGTTCACTAACAACAGATGGGACTAGATCCCAGTGTTCACTAACAACAGATGGGACTAGATCCCAGTGTTCACTAACAACAGATGGGACTAGATCCCAGTGTTCACTAACAACAGATGGGACTAGATCCCAGTGTCCACTAACACTAACAACAGATGGGACTAGATCCCAGTCTCCACTAACAACAGATGGGACAAGATCCCAGTGTTCACTAACAACAGATGGGACTAGGTCCAAGTGTCCACAAACACAAACAACAGATGGGACTAGATCCCAGTGTTCACTAACAACGAAATGAGACTAGATCTCAGTGTTCACTCACAACAGATGGGACTAGATCTCATTGTCCACTAATAACAGATGGGACTAGATCCCAGTGTCCACTAACACTAACAACAGATGGGATTAGATCCCAGTGTTCACCAATCTAAGACAATTTTGAAGATAAATACACAAAGCAGAGGACGAAAGGACTAGAGTTAATGATCAATAAGAGTTGGTTTTTCAGTTCAACATCTGTTTAGAATCTGTGGAATATCACTCCTGAACTCAGAGGTACATGCGCCACGCTTTCATTGGTCTGTACATTGAGTTGGGAGCAGGATACTTGTTATTTGGCCTTTGGCCAAGTTGTACTGCAAGGACTTCTGATTGGTCAACCAACCTAGGCTGGGGGGGGGGGGGGTTATAAATGGCATCCTGTTCCTTTGTTCAGTGGCGAAAAGCTGAGGACAGGGGAGACTGAACATCTAACTCCCAGCATAACAGGTTGATTTGTCCTTCTCAAATAAACCTATTTTTCTCGCCCTGATTTGCTTTGTTGTTTGTGTTATTGAAGAATAACATCAACTGCCAACACTAACAACAGATGGGACTAGATCCCAGTGTCCACTAACAACAGATGGGACTACAGTAGATCCCAGTGTTCACTAACAACAGATGAGACTAGATCCCAGTGTTCACTAACAATAGATGGGACTAGATCCCAGTGTCCACTAAGACTAACAATATATGGGACTAGATCAGATGGGATCTGTGCCATGTGAAATCCTTGGATCTGACTAATTTGTTTCTAATCAATTTCATGGTACACTGAGGACTACAACCACCAGAGAATCTTCAACTCAATAACCCGCCTGCAAAGCACAAATTCATGCTGCTAATTGAAGTTGGCACTGGTCACTCACTCTGTGGAGAGAGTGGAGGCACCCTCATGCTGCCCAGGGGCATCAACGTGGCACACTGCAAAGTGTCTCATGATCTCCTGCATGTCCTCGTGGCTGAACAGGGGGTTGAAGCACGACTTGTCTAGACACACAAGAGAATATAAGACAAGTTCAGCAAAGTGCTCCTAAATGGGGTTTTGAAATGGACATTGAATTGAACAACCATATGGGACTGTATACAGATCATGACATGCAAGTCTAAATTAACACATTAAAAAACAAGTCATTTGTTGAAAGTTCTGTTTGTCATCAAAGGGCTGTGCTCTCACTGGTTTAGATGCATATCAATGTGGAATGGAACTTATCTCTTAGCTGCCAGATGTGCACAATAACAATAAATTAAACTTAAGATCAACTGGATTGCCCAGACAGAGGTCTCTCACAACAACAACAAAACATACAGTTCAGTCCAATATCGTGGAAGGTCATGATGACGGGGCGACTGCCCTTGGGAACCCCCTTCATGGTGCAGTGGACCCGTCCAAACTGAGTCTCCACGTCATCCTCCTGCCGTGGCAAAACAACTGGTTTACACAAACCCCACAACTATAACTGTTCCCAACCCTTTTTGGTTACTGAAAAGCAACTGAATGTTGCTTTGCCCGGAGTACCCTTGATGTACCTTTGTGCATTTTACCAGTAAGCTTTTCAAGCAACCCCTGTGGATAGGCCAAGTAGCCCCAGGGGTCCTAGTACCCCTTGTTGGGAACCACTGATGTTAAGCATGCCATGCCCCCTTTCTGGTTTAAGGTCAAGTCCAAAGAAGTTAATAAAATAGTACTTCCAGACCAGTGTGTAATGACATTTCTAAAATATCTGAGGCATTAAGGTGGAGTAGTAGAATTTTACATATTGGGCACATTAAAGAAGAAAATCTTTAAAAAGATGGAAACAACTGTTATACTATACATAGTAGTAAATGTAGAGTAGTAAATGTAGAGTAGTAAATGTATAGTAGTAAATGTATAGTAGTAAATGTATTGTAGTAAATGTAGAGTAGTAAATATATAGTAGTAAATATATACGTAGTAAATGTATTGTAGTAAATATATAGTAGTAAATATATAGTAGTAAATGTGTAGTAGTAAATGTATTGTAGTAAATGTATTGTAGTAAATGTGTAGTAGTAAATATATAGTAGTAAATGTATTGTAGTAAATATATAGTAGTAAATATATAGTAGTGAATATATACGTAGTAGTAAATGTATTGTAGTAAATGTATAGTAGTAAATATATAGTAGTAAATATATAGTAGTACATGTATAGTAGTAAATATATAGTAGTAAATATATACGTAGTAGTAAATGTGTAGTAGTAAATGTATTGTAGTAAATGTGTAGTAGTAAATATATACGTAGTAGTAAATGTATAGTAGTAAATATATAGTAGTAAATGTATAGTAGTAAATATATTGTAGTAAATGTATAGTAGTAAATGTATAGTAGTAAATGTATAGTAGTAAATATATAGTAGTAAATGTATAGTATTAAATGTATAGTAGTAAATATATAGTAGTGAATATATAGTAGTAAATGTATAGTAGGTTAGATAGCACAGGGGGTGAGATAGCACAGTGTCCAAGGAAGGGCCAGAAGTATACAGAATGGTGTTGTCTGCGTAGAGGTGGATCAGGGAATCGCCCGCAGCATGAGCAACATCATTGATATATACAGAGAAAAGAGTCGACCCGAGAATTGAACCCTGTGGCACCCCCATAGAGACTGACAGAGGACCGGACAACATGCCCTACGATTTGACACACTGAACTCTGTCTGCAAAGTAGTTGGTGAACCAGGCAAGGCAGTCATTAAAAAAACCGAGGCTACTGAGTCTGCCGATAAGAATATGGTGATTGACAGAGTCGAAAGCCTTGGCCAGGTCGATGAAGACGGCTGCACAGTACTGTCTTTTATCGATGGCGGTTAAGATATCGTTTAGTACCTTGAGCATGGCTGAGGTGCACCCGTGACCGGCTCGGAAACCAGATTGCACAGCGGAGGAGGTATGGTGGGATTCGAGAAGGTCAGTGATCTGTTTGTTGACTTGGCTTTCGAAGACCTTAGATAGGCAGGGCAGGATGGATATAGGTCTGTAACAGTTTGGGTCCAGGGTGTCTCCCCTTTTGAAGAGGGGGATGACCACGGCAGCTTTCCAATCCTTGGGGATCCCAGACGATACGAAAGAGAGGTTGAACAGGCTGGTAATAGGGGTTGCGACAATGGTGGAGGATAGTTTCAGAAATAGAGGGTCCAGATTGTCAAGCCCAGCTGATTTGTATGGCGGGGGGGCTGATTTGGGGGCTGATTTGTATGGGGGGGGGGGGGGGGGGCGTAGACGTTGGCCAGGGTTGGAGGTGCTCTTGTTCTCCATGGACTTTAGTGTCCTAAAACTTTTTGGAATTAGAGCTACAGGATGCAAATTTCTGCTTGAAAAAGCTGGCCTTTGCTTTCCTGACTGACAGCGTGTATTGGTTCCTGACTTCCCTGAACAGTTAAATAGCAGAGTTCCTTTGCCCTTTAGTTCAGAGCCAAGCAACCCATGTATTTGTGAAGAACTCTCCTGTAACGGTTTTCTGTAGGTGAAGGAGAGTCGGACCAAAATGCGGCTTCTTGCAGACTGGCAGCTCTGGCAGCTCCATGCAAACTGGCAGTTCTGGCTGCTCCATGCAGACTGGCAGCTCTGGCTGCTCCATGCAGACTGGCAGCTCCATGCAGACTGGCAGTTCTGGCTGCTCCATGCAGACTGGCAGCTCTGGCTGCTCCATGCAGACTGGCAGTTCTGGCTGCTCCATGCAGACTGGCAGCTCTGGCTGCTCCATGCAGACTGGCAGCTCTGGCTGCGCTGAACAGGCAGGAGACTCCAGCAGCGCTGTAGACGAGGAAGGCTCTGGCAGCGCTAAACAGGCGGGAGACTCCGACAGCGCTGTAGAGGCGGAAGGCTTTGGCAGCACTAAACAGGCGGGAGACTCCGGCAGCGCTGGAGAGGAGGAAGTCTCTGGCAGCTCTAAACAGGCGGGAGACTCCGACAGCGCTGTAGAGGCGGAAGGCTTTGGCAGCGCTAAATAGGCGGGAGACTCCGGCAGCGCTGGAGAGGAGGAAGGCTCTGGCAGCGCTGGAGAGGCGAGGCGCACTGTAGGCCTGATGCGTGGTGCTGGCACTGGTGGTACTGGGCCGAGGACACGCACAGGAAGCCTGGTGCGGGGAGCTGCCACCGGAGGGCTGGTGCGTGGAGGTGGTACAGGGTAGACCGGACCGTGCAGGCGCACTGGAGCTCTTGAGCACCGAGCCTGCCCAACCTTACCTGGTTGAATACTCCCGGTCGCTCTGCCAGTGCGGCGTGGTGGAATAGCCCGCACTGGGCTATGCAGGCGAACCGGGGACACCATGCGCAAGGCTGGTGCCATGTATGCCGGCCCAAGGAGACGCACTGGGGACCAGATGCGTAGAGCCGGCTTCATGGCATTTGGCTCGACGCTCACTCTAGCCCGGCCGATACGCGGAGCTGGAATGTATCGCGCCGGGCTATGCACCCGCACTGGGGACACCGTGCGCTTCACAGCATAACACGGTGCCTGCCCGGTCTCTCTAGCCCCCCGGTAACCACAGGAAGTTGACGCAGGTCTCCTACCTGGCTTCGCCATACTTCCTGTGAGCCCCCCCCCCAATACATTTTTGGGGCTGACTCTCGGGCTTCCATCCACGCCGCCGTGCTGCCTCCTCATACCAGTGCCTCTCTGCCTTCTCCGCCTCCAGCTCTTCTTTGGTGCGGCGATATTCTCCAGGCTGTACCCAGGGTCCTTTACCATCGAGGATTTCCTCCCAAGTCCAGAAATCCTTATTTCGCTGCTCCTGCTGCTGCCCGTTACCACGCCGCTTGGTCCTGTTGTGGTGGGTGATTGTCCTTATGTCCTTATTTCTGTCGTGTGTTAGTTTCGGTTTTCGTGTATTGTTTGTTGTTTTTTGTATTTGATTAGTGTTTCCATTGTTTTCATTAAACATGAATCACAATAGCCACGCCGCATTTTGGTCCGACTCTCTTTCGCATACAGAAAACCGTGACATCTCCTGCGTTTTTCCTTGTATTCTGTTATCTGGGCCTCACAGTATCCAACCACACAAACAAGTCAGTAATGGAAACTGAATGGATTATTATAAACGGAGGCATAGACTCTCTAAAACGCAGCCTCAAGTCTCTCTCCTTATCCTTGTCCTCTAACCAGGACACCTGCTCCTGTGTTAGCTTCTACCTCACCCAGTACATTCAGAATACTAGGGCGGCAGGGTAGCCTAGTGGTTAGTGCGTTGGACTTGTAACTTAAAGGTTACAAGATCGAATCCCCGAGCTGACAACGTAAAAATCTGTCGTTCCTAGGCCGTCATTGAAAATAAGAATTTGTTCTTAACTGACTTGCCAAAGTTAAATAATGGTAAAATAGGTAACCTGCATCAACACCAAAATCCTTTGCCAAAACCAGCACCTGAATCTCAAGATACACTGCTCTGCACAGGGTTTTCTCTTTATGAATTAGTCCTACTTTACATTGTGTGTAATAACCTGTGTATCTACATGGTAGTTACATACTGTAGTGAGTGACTGGTGCATTGTTACCTTGCAGCTGTTATGATGTAAATACATGGGTTTTAGACGTTGATACGTACCCTAAAGCCGACCATAAGTCTAGTAACCGCCCCTGTCAGCCCCTGAAGGACAAAACAACATCTCATTAACCACAGACTACAGCATCATAAATCAACTTGTTGGAGTGAGTTGTTCAACTCTGTTTTATCAAAAATGCCATCAACAGAAAAAGATAGAGTCTATCCTAAATGGTAACCTAGAGAGTACAACATTCGACCAGAGCACCATTGGCCCTGGTCAAAAGGCATGCGCTAGAAAGGGCATAGGGTAACATATGAGATATTTGTATAATCTGCAACAGTATGGTTTTAAGTAACTTCAGGTTTCGTCCCAAATGGCACCCTACAGTGCCTTGCGAAAGTATTCGGCCCCCTTGAACTTTGCAACCTTTTGCCACATTTCAGGCTTCAAACATAAAGATATAAAACTGTAATTTTTTGTGAAGAATCAACAACAAGTGGGACTCAATCATGAAGTGGAACGACATTTATTGGATATTTCAAACTCTTTTAACAAATCAAAAACTGAAAAATTGGGCGTGCAAAATTATTCAGCCCCCTTAAGTTAATACTTTGTAGCGCCACCTTTTGCTGCGATTACAGCTGTAAGTCGCTTGGGGTATGTCTCTATCAGTTTTGCACATCGAGAGACTGAATTTTTTTTCCCATTCCTCCTTACAAAACAGCTCGAGCTCAGTGAGGTTGGATGGAGAGCATTTATGAACAGCAGTTTTCAGTTCTTTCCACATATTCTCGATTGGATTCAGGTCTGGACTTTGACTTGGCCATTCTAACACCTGGATATGTTTATTTTTGAACCATTCCATTGTAGATTTTGCTTTATGTTTTGGATCATTGTCTTGTTGGAAGACAAATCTCCGTCCCAGTCTCAGGTCTTTTGCAGACTCCATCAGGTTTTCTTCCAGAATGGTCCTGTATTTGGCTCCATCCATCTTCCCATCAATTTTAACCATCTTCCCTGTCCCTGCTGAAGAAAAGCAGGCCCAAACCATGATGCTGCCACCACCATGTTTGACAGTGGGGATGGTGTGTTCAGCGTGATGAGCTGTGTTGCTTTTACGCCAAACATAACTTTTTGCATTGTTGCCAAAAAGTTCAATTTTGGTTTCATCTGACCAGAGCACCTTCTTCCACATGTTTGGTGTGTCTCCCAGGTGGCTTGTGGCAAACTTTAAACAACACTTTTTATGGATATCTTTAAGAAATGGCTTTCTTCTTGCCACTCTTCCATAAAGGCCAGATTTGTGCAATATACGACTGATTGTTGTCCTATGGACAGAGTCTCCCACCTCAGCTGTAGATCTCTGCAGTTCATCCAGAGTGATCATGGGCCTCTTGGCTGCATCTCTGATCAGTCTTCTTCTTGTATGAGCTGAAAGTTTAGAGGGACGGCCAGGTCTTGGTAGATTTGCAGTCTGATACTCCTTCCATTTCAATATTATCGCTTACACAGTGCTCCTTGGGATGTTTACAGCTTGGTAAATATTTTTGTATCCAAATCCGGCTTTAAACTTCTTCACAACAGTATCTCGGACCTGCCTGGTGTGTTCCTCGTTCTTCATGATGCTCTCTGAGCTTTTAACGGACCTCTGAGACTATCACAGTGCAGGTGCATTTATAAGGAGACTTGATTACACACAGGTGGATTGTATTTATCATCATTAGTCATTTAGGTCAACATTGGATCATTCAGAGATCCTCACTGAACTTCTGGAGAGAGTTTGCTGCACTGAAAGTAAAGGAGCTGAATAATTTTGCACGCCCAATTTTTCAGTTTTTGATTTGTTAAAAAAGTTTGAAATATCCAATAAATGTCGTTCCACTTCATGATTGTGTCCCACTTGTTGTTGATTCTTCACAAAAAAATACAGTTTTATATCTTTATGTTTGAAGCCTGAAATGTGGCAAAAGGTCGCAAAGTTCAAGGGGGGCGAATACTTTCGCAAGGCACTGTATATAATTGTTCTGAATGTTTGATTCCTGCCTATGTATTTTGAATGACTTGTACACCATTTAATCCAAACTGATAACCAGAACTTTCCAGGTGTATAAACAACTAAACGACTCACAGGAAGTGGGTTAACGTTGACCTGCGCCTCATTTTCCTCCAGGTCAACCTCATCCAGCTCCATCAAAGAGGGGATCTGCTGAGAAGCCTGTTGATGTTGATGAGCACCCTGTTGAATGAAAAAGAAAAGTTGCACAAGAAACTCATGGTTGCTTCCCAACTGGCACCCTATTCCCTATATAGTGCACTAGTTTTTACCAGGACCAAATGGTCTCTATTCCCTATGTAGTACACTACTTTTGACCAGGGCCAAATGGTCTCTATTACCTATGTAGTGCACTACTTTTGACCAGGACCAAGCGGTCTCTGGTCAAAAGTAATGCAATACATAGGTAATAGGGTGCAGTTTGGGACAAACCCTAAGTAAAACAACCAACATATAAAAAAACCCCATCAATTTCACATTTTAAATCGATAGCAAAGCTATTGGATTTGTTATACAGTGGGGATTTAGGTATTACATTGGCTGCATTATTCTGTAACGCTTCTGTAGGCTTATTTGCCATGGTCAACAAACGGAATCATCAAGCAGCATCTGTCCAGGTAACATTTGCCATGATGCAGCGGACCATATGTGTCAGTGTATCAGTGAACAGATTACAGCAAATGTATTTATTTACACTGGGTTTCTTTTATGAATTAGCTAAAAGGGTGGCCTACTACACGTCCTGAAGTTTGTCAAACTTTGCCCACGTGTGAGCGCGCAAAGGATTTCCAGCGCATGAGAGACCTCCTGCAAGTGATGGGCATTCCGAGTCTTTTCAGTGAGCTGGCTCATTTGTCTCGGTTCACGTAAAAGAGCCGGTTCAGTTATCTCTCAAACAGCTCTTCGTTCAAAATGCTTCAAAAACGACCTAGACCCAAGAAAAAGGTGCGAATATCCAATGTAAAGCCCAAAAGGTAGGTTACTATTATGTCAGATCGTGAAATGCGCGTTCAAATACATTTTTACCTGGCCAAATTATTAGATGGCCTGTAACAAGAATAGCCGGTTGGCCTGTAAAAAAAATAACCCGATTGACGCGCTCTCCTGAATATGTATTGTTTTTGCAGTGAAGATTCGCCGTCTTTAGATAACCTTTTCTGCAGAAAATGTTGTTTTGAGCTCAAAAAGCAGTATGCAAATCAGGGAGCCAAAATAACGGCTCTTTCCAATAAGATCCGTTCAAAAAGAGCCGTTCGCGAAGGACCCATCATCACTACTTACTGTCAATACCACATCATCTCAAAATCACATAAATACGCATACCCGTGCTTTATACCTCAGTGACACATACCCACCTTCCTAGACATGACGCTCAGTCGATGGTGGTACAGATGTGTTGGTTGAAAATCGAAAAGGCACCAAGATTCTTAACTTCCTCAATTGTTTCCTTGGCAACTCTGACTATGACACATAGCCTAATAAACACATTTCATTAAGATGTCACAAAGAGTTTGAAATATCTGGTTGTCATAACGGTCATCATGGTCTGACAGTTCAAATGAAAGGCAAATCCCTAGACAATTACCCTAGGTTATTTATAGCAAGCATCATCATGATGACCTAGTGTTTTTTAATCATATGACTGGTTTCTAGTTTGGATTTTATAGCCTGCCCAATTGTGTATTTTACTTCAAATATGTGGTGCTCAATGCAAGAAAAAAAAGGAGAGGGGGTAAACAAGTCAAAATATAAGTGCATAGCCTACAGTAGGCTGTATTTTAATACTGTTCAGATTAATACAACTATAGGGGGGTTATGAAAGAACTGGTAAGCCTATGTATGCTAAGCCTCTCCATGGGTATCACTCTAACCCAGATTTACAGGTTGAATACAACATGTGAGAGGGTTACATCACAACAATCACAATTTACTCCTCGCCGTTTTAATCATTCACATGTCATAAACTCCTCACCACAAACTGTTCATGTCCTGGGGCAGCGAGACAAATGGCACCCTATTGTCTACACAGTGATGGGCCCTGATAAAATGTCCAAGCACTATCAAGGGAACACACAAAAGGGTTCTTCGGTTGTCTCTGTGGAAAGGGTCCTACAGTCCATGGAACCCAAAAGAGTTTTACCTGGAACCAAAAAGGGGTCTTCAAAGGGTTCTATGGGGACAGTCGAAGAACCCTTTTAGGTTCTAGATAGTTCCTTTTTTTCTTAATTAAGAGTGTAGGGTACCATTTGGGACACAGCCGTATATCCTGTTGGTTCAGTAATCAGGGTGTGTGTGTCGCTGCTGATGCCTGGCGTGCCAAAAAGACCATAAATCTTTTGCAGCAGGTGCAGCAGGGGATCTGTTTCAGTCAGTCAATGCCAAAGACTAGAGAGAATATGTATCCCAAATGGCACCCTACTCCCTATATAGTATAGGACCTGGTCAAAAAAAGTACACTATAACGGGAATAGGTTGCAATTTAGGATGTAAGTCTCGAGCAGGCATGGGCAGATATCATATTAAAAACCGCAAACAAAAACCCTACTGCAAAATGTGTAGAATTGCAAAAAATTTGCTGTGAAACTGCAAAAAATGTCTCTCCTCAAATCAAATCAAATGTTATTTGTCACATGCTTTGTAAATAACAGGTGTAAACTAACAGTGAAACACTTACTTACTTCCTCCCCATGGCTAAATGAGTAGAATTACATAAAATGGGTTAGAACATTTCAAAATCTACTTTCTGCGCCCCAAGGCAAAATGTGTAGAATTGAAATGAACTCTAAAACGTAACTTTTTTCTCTCTGCTGTCAAGAGGGGTACTGCTAAAATGTGGGCGTCAAAAAAGGCTGAGGCCTTTGACTGCATGTGTGGGTGTGGATGTGGGAATGCAGACCCGCGTGTGCCGGGCCCTCATCCCTGGTCGAGAGCAGAGCCCATAGGGAACACAGGGGCCCTATCCTGTTTTTTAAAAATGACATTTTGTTGTTGTTGTCATTTCTCTGTAACATTACTAGCCACCTAGCAATTTTATGAAGTTGGCTTTAGCTCGCTTTGAAAGATTCCCAATCTCCTAACCTTATAACTAGCTACCAAGAAGCCATTTCAGGTTATCCATTAAGTTAGAGTATCTTAGCTGGTGTGCTTGTTGGAAAGGTTGGTACAAAAGCATGCAATAACTAAATATACTGAAAAAGACTCACATTCCTTTCAATCTTTTACCCAGATTTGAGCAGAGAAGCAGAGTAGCATATTTAGTTTCTTGAAAAAAATAACCAACAGTCAGGAGGATTTGACATAGAATTAAGCATAATGATTATGTCTCTAGATTGCTGTGTCTCTAAAAAAGCTGTTTCAGGTGTTCTCCAATTTACGGTCAGGGGCCTAGAATCCCCTCCAGCCATCCTCATATACTTTACGTCACCTCAGATCTTTGGGGTGCATGACACCCTTGGTCTAGAGTCTAGGCCATGGTAATCGCTTCAGAACAGAGTCTGTCACTGCCTGCTGGAATGACACAGCTGTCAAGCATTCCTATTTCTTACCATGGCTTTCACCTATGGCTACATCCTAAATTGCACCCTGTTTCATATATAGTGCACTAATTTTGACCAGGACCCATACAAAAGTAGGGCACTATATACTGTAGGATTTTTTAAAAAGCGTTTTATTTAACTAGGCAAGTCAGTTAAGAACAAATTCTTATTTAGAATGACGGCCTACCCCAGACAACACTGTGCCAATTGTGCACCGTCCTATGGGACTCTCAATCACAGCTGGATGTGATACAGCCTGGATTCAAACCAGGGACTGTAGTGACACCTCGTGCAATGATATGCAGGGCCTTAGATCGCTGCGCCACTCAGGAGCCCGAGGAATAGGATCATATTCCCTATTTAGTGCACAAATGTTGATCAGGGCCCATACATGGCACACCCCATTCCCCATGGCCCCCACCCTATTCCCCTCTCCCATCACAGGCCTTCCCTGTCCTATTTATCAGATAGACAAAGCTATTGCACATTACTTTCAGATTATTCATATCTTTCTGAGCATTACATTACACTTCATTCTGTGTCAGAGCCTGCTTTTATACTTTATTACATACAGTCACACATGTTTGACTGTGGTCAAAAGGCTTGAATCTATCGTTTGATTGGTCTGTTTGTCTGTCGTACCAGAATACTAGTACTCGGTGTAACATCACCACCAAGTAACTGTTGTGTACACTTTTATCGTAAGCTAGATGGCGTACCAGAGCAACCTAAAATATATACGTTGAGAGTATTGTAGACGTATCATTATGCTATGCAGCTGGGTATTAGACAACAAATAATGGGGTTAGGTAGAAAATATTTTAGAAAATTGACATTGAGAATCTGACATAAGTGTGTTCCCGCCAGCTGTTTAAATGGTGTTTAAATGGTTCTGAGACCCGCCCCTATTCTCACAGAACGATTGTGACGCGAGGTCCCCATGGAGACAGAGGAGGGAGAAATGTCATTGTCGTTTTAAAATCACATGGACCGAGTTTTGATCGCTCCGTCTGTGTGCAATAAAATAGCTACAAACAATGTGAAATTGCTCATAAAAGTATCCAGGAGCTGCTGCCGACCAAGCAGTTTAAGATACCATCAGTAGCTTGGAAACGGTAAGCCTCTATCAAATGAAATATGAATTTGCATGCAAGATCTAGTCTAACGTTACGGGTGTAGCTATCTAACGTTAGCTAGCTTAGTGCTAGTTAGCTTGCCCGTAACAACAGTAGCGGTCTGTTTATGATGGTCAGGATGGTCTTTGTAACTAGCTACCATGCAAACTGTAAACTTGTGTTGTGTGCTAACTAGCCAACGATGAACCAACCATGTGAAGATTCTTGAAACAGGCTTAGTGTTTTGATGGCAACAGGTTAGCAGTTTTAAGGTGGTGCGCAGTCCTTGTGCTTCTTCCTTGAATCAAACCATTTTCGAAGCTTTCTTGCTATTGAGGTTGGCAATACAAATACTGTTACACACGAACATTTGAATCTTATTTCTCCCGTAATTTCTTGAAAATGCCCGGCTCGCTGAGATGCAAATAAATTCTTGCTCCAGACCTTTGTTTACTTTAGTTGATGATGGCACACTAACGTTATGACCATTTCTATGCAACTTTATGGACGAACTCTCCCTAAAACCTCGAGTCCAGCTTTTATACACTGCGGGGTATGGGCGCTGCTCCCAGTTTTATTTCAGATCAAGATACTGATGAAATTTAACAGCACCAGACAAGATTATATTTATGCATATAGACAATTGCACATAGTGCTGCTGTTTTCTCATTCTCAAAATGTCCGAAGCTGATTTGTAGATTTGCTATTGATATTTTAAAAGCAGTTATACAACCATGTACAGCAGCTAAATCCCTTTCACTCCACGAGATGTTCTTTATCCAATTAGTGAAATAAATCCTGATTTGGGGAGCAGTGGTCTAAGGCACTGCATCTCAGTGCAAGAGGCGTCACTACAGGCCCTGGTTCGAATCCAGGCTGTATCACATCTGGCTGTGATTGGGAGTCCCATAGGGCGGCGCACAATTGGCCCAGCGTCGTCCGGGTTTGACCGGGGAAGGCCGTCATTGTAAATAAGAATTAGTTCTTAACTGACTTGCCTAATTAAATAAAGGTATCCTTTAAAACTGTCCTTTTAATATCATGGATGGTCAGTCCTTGCGTCCATAGCTCTGGCTATGAGTTTGAGAGTAGTAAAAAAAATGCCTCTGTCCCATCCCTTTGCTTTTTTGTGAAACAGTGACGGGGAGTCGCTTTGTTATTGTTTCAACTGCTGATTGCCGCTTTAAACACCTTTTGGCCTTTTGCAAGTAACACAGTTAGACATGGATAAATCTGTCGTGAAAAAGTTATTGTGCCGTATTTCAAAATACCCCTGTATACGTTTACTGCACCGGCTGCAGTGGTTCTGGAAAGTGGGTCTGATTGGAATAGTGTAGTGTCGGCTAGCAGGCAGCTCTAGATGTTTCTCTTAAAGTACTCTGCCCTGTTGTCCCAGGTGTGAACAGGTGTGTGTGTGTGTGAAGCAGCAACCTGGTGAGAGGGTGGGCATCTCCTCTGCCCTGTTGTCCCAGGTGTGAACAGGTGTGTGTGTGAAGCAGCAACCTGGTGAGAGGGTGGGCATCTCCTCTGCCCTGTTGTCCCAGGTGTGAACAGGTGTGTGTGTGAAGCAGCAACCTGATGAGAGGGTGGGCATCTCCTCTGCCCTGTTGTCCCAGGTGTGAACAGGTGTGTGTGTGAAGCAGCAACCTGATGAGAGGGTGGGCATCTCCTCTGCCCTGTTGTCCCAGGTGTGAACAGGTGTGTGTGTGAAGCAGCAACCTGGTGAGAGGGTGGGCATCTCCTCTGCCCTGTTGTCCCAGGTGTGAACAGGTGTGTGTGTGTGTGTGTGTGTGTGTGAAGCAGCAACCTGGTGAGAGGGTGGGCATCTCCTCTGCCCTGTTGTCCCAGGTGTGAACAGGTGTGTGTGTGAAGCAGCAACCTGATGAGAGGGTGGGCATCTCCTCTGCCCTGTTGTCCCAGGTGTGTGTGTGAAGCAGCAACCTGATGAGAGGGTGGGCATCTCGTCTGCCCTGTTGTCCCAGGTGTGAACAGGTGTGTGTGTGAAGCATCAACCTGGTGAGAGGGTGGGCATCTCCTCTGCCCTGTTGTCCCAGGTGTGAACAGGTGTGTGTGTGAAGCATCAACCTGGTGAGAGGGTGGGCATCTCCTCTGCCCTGTTGTCCCAGGTGTGAACAGGTGTGTGTGTGAAGCATCAACCTGGTGAGAGGGTGGGCATCTCCTCTGCCCTGTTGTCCCAGGTGTGAACAGGTGTGTGTGTGAAGCATCAACCTGGTGAGAGGGTGGGCATCTCGTCTGCCCTGTTGTCCCAGGTGTGAACAGGTGTGTGTGTGAAGCATCAACCTGGTGAGAGGGTGGGCATCTCCTCTACCCTGTTGTCCCAGGTGTGAACAGGTGTGTGTGTGAAGCATCAACCTGGTGAGAGGGTGGGCATCTCCTCTACCCTGTTGTCCCAGGTGTGAACAGGTGTGTGTGTGAAGCATCAACCTGGTGAGAGGGTGGGCGTCTCCTCTGCCCTGTTGTCCCAGGTGTGAACAGGTGTGTGTGTGAAGCAGCAACCTGGTGAGAGGGTGGGCATCTCCTCTGCCCTGTTGTCCCAGGTGTGAACAGGTGTGTGTGTGAAGCATCAACCTGGTGAGAGGGTGGGCGTCTCCTCTGCCCTGTTGTCCCAGGTGTGAACAGGTGTGTGTGTGAAGCAGCAACCTGGTGAGAGGGTGGGCGTCTCCTCTGCCCTGTTGTCCCAGGTGTGTGTGTGTGTGTGTGTGAAGCATCAACCTGGTGAGAGGGTGGGCGTCTCCTCTGCCCTGTTGTCCCAGGTGTGAACAGGTGTGTGTGTGAAGCATCAACCTGGTGAGAGGGTGGGCGTCTCCTCTGCCCTGTTGTCCCAGGTGTGAACAGGTGTGTGTGTGAAGCAGCAACCTGGTGAGAGGGTGGGCGTCTCCTCTGCCCTGTTGTCCCAGGTGTGTGTGTGTGTGTGAAGCATCAACCTGGTGAGAGGGTGGGCATCTCCTCTGCCCTGTTGTCTCAGGTGTGAACAGGTGTGTGTGTGAAGCATCAACCTGGTGAGAGGGTGGGCATCTCCTCTGCCCTGTTGTCTCAGGTGTGAACAGGTGTGTGTGTGAAGCATCAACCTGGTGAGAGGGTGGGCGTCTCCTCTGCCCTGTTGTCCCAGGTGTGAACAGGTGTGTGTGTGAAGCATCATCCTGGTGAGAGGGTGGGCATCTCCTCTGCCCTGTTGTCCCAGGTGTGAACAGGTGTGTGTGTGAAGCAGCAACCTGGTGAGAGGGTGGGCATCTCCTCTGCCCTGTTGTCTCAGGTGTGAACAGGTGTGTGTGTGAAGCATCAACCTGGTGAGAGGGTGGGCATCTCCTCTGCCCTGTTGTCCCAGGTGTGAACAGGTGTGTGTGTGAAGCAGCAACCTGGTGAGAGGGTGGGCATCTCCTCTGCCCTGTTGTCCCAGGTGTGAACAGGTGTGTGTGTGAAGCAGCAACCTGGTGAGAGGGTGGGCATCTCCTCTACCCTGTTGTCCCAGGTGTGAACAGGTGTGTGTGTGTGAAGCAGCAACCTGGTGAGAGGGTGGGCATCTCCTCTACCCTGTTGTCCCAGGTGTGAACAGGTGTGTGTGTGTGAAGCAGCAACCTGGTGAGAGGGTGGGCATCTCCTCTACCCTGTTGTCCCAGGTGTGAACAGGTGTGTGTGTGAAGCAGCAACCTGGTGAGAGGGTGGGCATCTCCTCTGCCCTGTTGTCTCAGGTGTGAACAGGTGTGTGTGTGAAGCATCAACCTGGTGAGAGGGTGGGCATCTCCTCTGCCCTGTTGTCCCAGGTGTGAACAGGTGTGTGTGTGAAGCAGCAACCTGGTGAGAGGGTGGGCATCTCCTCTGCCCTGTTGTCCCAGGTGTGAACAGGTGTGTGTGTGAAGCAGCAACCTGGTGAGAGGGTGGGCATCTCCTCTGCCCTGTTGTCCCAGGTGTGAACAGGTGTGTGTGTGTGAAGCAGCAACCTGGTGAGAGGGTGGGCATCTCCTCTACCCTGTTGTCCCAGGTGTGAACAGGTGTGTGTGTGTGAAGCAGCAACCTGGTGAGAGGGTGGGCATCTCCTCTGCCCTGTTGTCCCAGGTGTGAACAGGTGTGTGTGTGAAGCAGCAACCTGGTGAGAGGATGGGCATCTCCTCTGCCCTGTTGTCCCAGGTGTGAACAGGGTGTGTGTGTGAAGCAGCAACCTGGTGAGAGGGTGGGCATCTCCTCTACCCTGTTGTCCCAGGTGTGAACAGGTGTGTGTGTGTGAAGCATCAACCTGGTGAGAGGGTGGGCATCTCCTCTGCCCTGTTGTCCCAGGTGTGAACAGGTGTGTGTGTGAAGCAGCAACCTGGTGAGAGGGTGGGCATCTCCTCTGCCCTGTTGTCCCAGGTGTGAACAGGTGTGTGTGTGAAGCAGCAACCTGGTGAGAGGGTGGGCATCTCCTCTGCCCTGTTGTCCCAGGTGTGAACAGGTGTGTGTGTGTGAAGCAGCAACCTGGTGAGAGGGTGGGCATCTCCTCTACCCTGTTGTCCCAGGTGTGAACAGGTGTGTGTGTGTGAAGCAGCAACCTGGTGAGAGGGTGGGCATCTCCTCTGCCCTGTTGTCCCAGGTGTGAACAGGTGTGTGTGTGAAGCAGCAACCTGGTGAGAGGATGGGCATCTCCTCTGCCCTGTTGTCCCAGGTGTGAACAGGTGTGTGTGTGTGAAGCAGCAACCTGGTGAGAGGGTGGGCATCTCCTCTACCCTGTTGTCCCAGGTGTGAACAGGTGTGTGTGTGTGAAGCATCAACCTGGTGAGAGGGTGGGCATCTCCTCTGCCCTGTTGTCCCAGGTGTGAACAGGTGTGTGTGTGAAGCATCAACCTGGTGAGAGGGTGGGCATCTCCTCTGCCCTGTTGTCCCAGGTGTGAACAGGTGTGAACAGGTGTGTGTGTGAAGCAGCAACCTGGTGAGAGGGTGGGCATCTCCTCTGCCCTGTTGTCCCAGGTGTGAACAGGTGTGTGTGTGAAGCAGCAACCTGGTGAGAGGGTGGGCATCTCCTCTACCCTGTTGTCCCAGGTGTGTGTGTGTGTGTGAAGCAGCAACCTGGTGAGAGGGTGGGCGTCTCCTCTACCCTGTTGTCCCAGGTGTGTGTGTGTGTGTGTGAAGCAGCAACCTGGTGAGAGGGTGGGCATCTCCTCTGCCCTGTTGTCCCAGGTGTGAACAGGTGTGTGTGTGAAGCATCAACCTGGTGAGAGGGTGGGCATCTCCTCTACCCTGTTGTCCCAGGTGTGAACAGGTGTGTGTGTGAAGCATCAACCTGGTGAGAGGCTGGGCGTCTCCTCTGCCCTGTTGTCCCAGGTGTGAACAGGTGTGTGTGTGAAGCATCAACCTGGTGAGAGGGTGGGCGTCTCCTCTGCCCTGTTGTCCCAGGTATGAACAGGTGTGTGTGTGTGAAGCAGCAACCTGGTGAGAGGGTGGGCATCTCCTCTGCCCTGTTGTCCCAGGTGTGAACAGGTGTGTGTGTGAAGCATCAACCTGGTGAGAGGGTGGGCATCTCCTCTACCCTGTTGTCCCAGGTGTGAACAGGTGTGTGTGTGTGAAGCATCAACCTGGTGAGAGGGTGGGCATCTCCTCTACCCTGTTGTCCCAGGTGTGAACAGGTGTGTGTGTGAAGCATCAACCTGGTGAGAGGCTGGGCGTCTCCTCTGCCCTGTTGTCCCAGGTGTGAACAGGTGTGTGTGTGAAGCATCAACCTGGTGAGAGGGTGGGCGTCTCCTCTGCCCTGTTGTCCCAGGTATGAACAGGTGTGTGTGTGAAGCAGCAACCTGGTGAGAGGGTGGGCATCTCCTCTGCCCTGTTGTCCCAGGTGTGAACAGGTGTGTGTGTGAAGCATCAACCTGGTGAGAGGGTGGGCATCTCCTCTACCCTGTTGTCCCAGGTGTGAACAGGTGTGTGTGTGTGAAGCATCAACCTGGTGAGAGGGTGGGCATCTCCTCTGCCCTTTTGTCCCAGGTGTGTGTGTGTGTGAAGCAGCAACCTGGTGAGAGGGTGGGCATCTCCTCTACCCTGTTGTCCCAGGTGTGTGTGTGTGTGAAGCAGCAACCTGGTGAGAGGGTGGGCATCTCCTCTGCCCTGTTGTCCCAGGTGTGAACAGGTGTGTGTGTGTGAAGCATCAACCTGGTGAGAGGGTGGGCATCTCCTCTACCCTGTTGTCCCAGGTGTGTGTGTGTGTGAAGCAGCAACCTGGTGAGAGGGTGGGCATCTCCTCTACCCTGTTGTCCCAGGTGTGAACAGGTGTGTGTGTGAAGCAGCAACCTGGTGAGAGGGTGGGCGTCTCCTCTGCCCTGTTGTCCCAGGTGTGAACAGGTGTGTGTGTGAAGCATCAACCTGGTGAGAGGGTGGGCATCTCCTCTGCCCTGTTGTCCCAGGTGTGAACAGGTGTGTGTGTGAAGCAGCAACCTGGTGAGAGGGTGGGCCTCTCCTCTGCCCTGTTGTCCCAGGTGTGAACAGGTGTGTGTGTGAAGCATCAACCTGGTGAGAGGGTGGGCATCTCCTCTGCCCTGTTGTCCCAGGTGTGAACAGGTGTGTGTGTGAAGCAGCAACCTGGTGAGAGGGTGGGCATCTCCTCTGCCCTGTTGTCCCAGGTGTGAACAGGTGTGTGTGTGAAGCATCAACCTGGTGAGAGGGTGGGCATCTCCTCTGCCCTGTTGTCCCAGGTGTGAACAGGTGTGTGTGTGAAGCATCAACCTGGTGAGAGGGTGGGCATCTCCTCTGCCCTGTTGTCCCAGGTGTGAACAGGTGTGTGTGTGAAGCATCAACCTGGTGAGAGGGTGGGCATCTCCTCTACCCTGTTGTCCCAGGTGTGAACAGGTGTGTGTGTGAAGCAGCAACCTGGTGAGAGGGTGGGCATCTCCTCTGCCCTGTTGTCCCAGGTGTGAACAGGTGTGTGTGTGAAGCATCAACCTGGTGAGAGGGTGGGCATCTCCTCTACCCTGTTGTCCCAGGTGTGAACAGGTGTGTGTGTGAAGCATCAACCTGGTGAGAGGGTGGGCATCTCCTCTGCCCTGTTGTCCCAGGTGTGAACAGGTGTGTGTGTGAAGCATCAACCTGGTGAGAGGCTGGGAATCTCCTCTACCCTGTTGTCCCAGGTGTGAACAGGTGTGTGTGTGAAGCATCAACCTGGTGAGAGGCTGGGAATCTCCTCTACCCTGTGTTGTCCCAGGTGTGAACAGGTGTGTGTGTGAAGCATCAACCTGGTGAGAGGGTGGGCGTCTCCTCTGCCCTGTTGTCCCAGGTGTGAACAGGTGTGTGTGTGAAGCATCAACCTGGTGAGAGGCTGGGAATCTCCTCTACCCTGTGTTGTCCCAGGTGTGAACAGGTGTGTGTGTGAAGCATCAACCTGGTGAGAGGGTGGGCGTCTCCTCTGCCCTGTTGTCCCAGGTGTGAACAGGTGTGTGTGTGAAGCAGCAACCTGGTGAGAGGGTGGGAATCTCCTCTACCCTGTTGTCCCAGGTGTGAACAGGTGTGTGTGTGAAGCATCAACCTGGTGAGAGGGTGGGCATCTCCTCTACCCTGTTGTCTCAGGTGTGAACAGGTGTGTGTGTGAAGCAGCAACCTGGTGAGAGGGTGGGCATCTCCTCTGCCCTGTTGTCCCAGGTGTGAACAGGTGTGTGTGTGAAGCAGCAACCTGGTGAGAGGGTGGGCATCTCCTCTGCCCTGTTGTCCCAGGTGTGAACAGGTGTGTGTGTGAAGCATCAACCTGGTGAGAGGGTGGGCATCTCCTCTGCCCTGTTGTCCCAGGTGTGAACAGGTGTGTGTGTGAAGCATCAACCTGGTGAGAGGGTGGGCATCTCCTCTGCCCTGTTGTCCCAGGTGTGAACAGGTGTGTGTGTGAAGCATCAACCTGGTGAGAGGGTGGGCATCTCCTCTGCCCTGTTGTCCCAGGTGTGAACAGGTGTGTGTGTGAAGCATCAACCTGGTGAGAGGGTGGGCATCTCCTCTACCCTGTTGTCCCAGGTGTGAACAGGTGTGTGTGTGAAGCAGCAACCTGGTGAGAGGGTGGGCATCTCCTCTGCCCTGTTGTCCCAGGTGTGAACAGGTGTGTGTGTGAAGCAGCAACCTGGTGAGAGGGTGGGCATCTCCTCTGCCCTGTTGTCCCAGGTGTGAACAGGTGTGTGTGTGAAGCATCAACCTGGTGAGAGGGTGGGCATCTCCTCTGCCCTGTTGTCCCAGGTGTGAACAGGTGTGTGTGTGAAGCATCAACCTGGTGAGAGGGTGGGCATCTCCTCTGCCCTGTTGTCCCAGGTGTGAACAGGTGTGTGTGTGAAGCATCAACCTGGTGAGAGGGTGGGCATCTCCTCTGCCCTGTTGTCCCAGGTGTGAACAGGTGTGTGTGTGAAGCATCAACCTGGTGAGAGGGTGGGCATCTCCTCTGCCCTGTTGTCCCAGGTGTGAACAGGTGTGTGTGTGAAGCATCAACCTGGTGAGAGGGTGGGCATCTCCTCTACCCTGTTGTCCCAGGTGTGAACAGGTGTGTGTGTGTGAAGCATCAACCTGGTGAGAGGGTGGGCATCTCCTCTGCCCTTTTGTCCCAGGTGTGAACCCTGTGTGTGTGTGAAGCATCAACCTGGTGAGAGGGTGGGCGTCTCCTCTGCCCTGTTGTCCCAGGTGTGTGTGTGTGTGTGAAGCATCAACCTGGTGAGAGGGTGGGCGTCTCCTCTGCCCTGTTGTCCCAGGTGTGTGTGTGTGTGTGAAGCATCAACCTGGTGAGAGGGTGGGCATCTCCTCTGCCCTGTTGTCCCAGGTGTGTGTGTGTGTGTGTGTGAAGCAGCAACCTGGTGAGAGGGTGGGCATCTCCTCTGCCCTGTTGTCCCAGGTGTGAACAGGTGTGTGTGTGAAGCATCAACCTGGTGAGAGGGTGGGCATCTCCTCTACCCTGTTGTCCCAGGTGTGAACAGGTGTGTGTGTGAAGCATCAACCTGGTGAGAGGGTGGGCATCTCCTCTACCCTGTTGTCCCAGGTGTGAACAGGTGTGTGTGTGAAGCATCAACCTGGTGAGAGGGTGGGCATCTCCTCTGCCCTGTTGTCCCAGGTGTGAACAGGTGTGTGTGTGAAGCATCAACCTGGTGAGAGGGTGGGCATCTCCTCTGCCCTGTTGTCCCAGGTGTGAACCCTGTGTGTGTGTGTGAAGCATCAACCTGGTGAGAGGGTGGGCATCTCCTCTGCCCTGTTGTCCCAGGTGTGTGTGTGTGAAGCATCAACCTGGTGAGAGGGTGGGCGTCTCCTCTACCCTGTTGTCCCAGGTGTGTGTGTGTGAAGCATCAACCTGGTGAGAGGGTGGGCATCTCCTCTGCCCTGTTGTCCCAGGTGTGTGTGTGTGTGTGTGAAGCAGCAACCTGGTGAGAGGGTGGGCGTCTCCTCTGCCCTGTTGATTACTTCTCCAGTCTTTCCCACATGAAGTCGCTCCGTCACAGACTTTCACATAACATTCTCTCTCTGTTTTACTGAGGCTGTGGTACTATTGTCCAGACTGACTTCATTACAGGCTACTGCTGTGGTTTGTGGTCCCGGTGGGTCTCCAATATGTTTCTTCTGTCATATAGGCCTAACAGCAGGAAGTGCTGAGGCCTGGGAACAACTCTCCTCTTCTTTCTTGGTTTTGTGTGTTCCTTCCTAAAGGAAGTCATGCTTAGGACAGGCTCAAACTCAAGGCTCTATTGTGGCCACATTTTATTTGTGAGCCACTGACATAATGGGCATATTTCTCCTTGGAGTGTATCCCAAATGGCATGCTTTTCCCGATGGGTCTTGGTCCAAAGTAGTGCACTATATAGAGTATCCCTATAGGGTGTCATTTGGGATCCAACCCCATGTCTAATTGTAAAGAACCTGTCCTTCTAGTGCTGAGGTTGATAACGACAGTTCTTTTTGATATAGGTCCTGAGTAGAGGCTAAGTCACAGTGGAAACTCTCCTTATGTGTTAAGTCCTGTTCTAGTCACCCTGCTGCTCTGCCCACTGACCTGGCTCAACCTCATTGTTTCCCCCCTTACTGTAACACCGGCTTCTCTCTGCTGGTTGTAAACCAGGAAGGTGTGAGGAGGGAGGCCCACCCCAGTTTGTCACACACCGGCCGGCATCCCAAATGATACCTTATTCCCGACTTCTGACCAGGGCCCTATGGGGGCACTAAATAGGGAAGTAGGTGCTGTTTTGAGATGTAGCCACAGCCTACCTAATCAACCGCTGGCTCAGGAAGGGGGAGGGAAGGGTGGAGCCACCGCTCCCCCACCGCTAACGCAGGAAGGGCCAGGAGAGGGAAGGGTGGAGCCCACGCCCACCACCGCTGGGCAAGGGTGTCCTATCAGTTGAATGAGTCAGTCCTCACTCATGGCATCGGCAACCAATGACGTAAATGGCTGCCATGGGGCAAGGGGTGTGGCTTCCTCCGCTTAAGTAATCCTGATGCGCCCCTTTTATTGGGAAAATATGAGGCCCTGGAAAATGCATGAAGGAGGACTGGTGGGTGGTGGATGTGCTGGCACACACTCTGTGTGGAACTTGTTGTGGGGCACAAGCAAACAGTTTCCCTGATGCTGGAAACAGAGCTACAATTCAATCTGTGAAGAAATGATTAGCTATAAAAGCATGGAAACCTCGCAAATGATCTCGCTTTCCCTTGCAAATGATATCCCTGTACGCACTTGATTTCTACGTTGGATTATTCCGCTGTGTTAGTCCCTTTTATGTTTTTGTGCTGTGAAAGCGGTTGCGTATGGCTGAGTCAAGTGATCCCAACTCATGAGGAGGCCTCTTCTGGGGATTCAGCTTTGTTCTCAAAGCCCCCTGGGATCAGACACTCTAGTGAGTAGTGAGAGAACCTGTTACTCTGTGGCTGGTAATACCCCCCCAGGTCACTCTAGTGAGTAGTGAGGGAACCTGTTACTCTGTGGCTGGTAATACCCACCCAGGTCACTCTTGACAGTAGTGAGGGAACCTGTTACTTTGTGGGTGGCTGGTAGTACCCCCCCAGGTCACTCTAGTGAGTAGTGAGGGAACCTGTTACTCTGTGGCTGGTAATACCCACCCAGGTCACTCTTGACAGTAGTGAGGGAACCTGTTACTTTGTGGGTGGCTGGTAATACCCCCCCAGGTCACTCTTGACAGTAGTGAGGGAACCTGTTACTCTGTGGCTGGTAATACCCACCCAGGTCACTCTAGTGAGTAGTGAGGGAACCTGTTACTCTGTGGCTGGTAATACCCACCCAGGTCACTCTTGACAGTAGTGAGGGAACCTGTTACTTTGTGGGTGGCTGGTAGTACCCCCCCAGGTCACTCTAGTGAGTAGTGAGGGAACCTGTTACTCTGTGGCTGGTAATACCCACCCAGGTCACTCTTGACAGTAGTGAGGGAACCTGTTACTTTGTGGGTGGCTGGTAGTACCCCCCCAGGTCACTCTTGGCAGTAGTGAGGGAACCTGTTACTTTGTGGGTGGCTGGTAATACCCACCCAGGTCACTCTTGACAGTAGTGAGGGAACCTGTTACTTTGTGGGTGGCTGGTAATACCCACCCAGGTCACTCTTGACAGTAGTGAGGGAACCTGTTACTTTGTGGGTGGCTGGTAGTACCCCCCCAGGTCACTCTTGGCAGTAGTGAGGGAACCTGTTACTTTGTGGCTGGCTGGTAATACCCACCCAGGTCACTCTTGGCAGTAGTGAGAGAACCTGTTACTTTGTGGGTGGCTGGTAATACCCACCCAGGTCACTCTTGGCAGTAGTGAGGGAACCTGTTACTTTGTGGCTGGCTGGTAATACCCACCCAGGTCACTCTTGGCAGTAGTGAGAGAACCTGTTACTTTGTGGGTGGCTGGTAATACCCACCCAGGTCACTCTTGACAGTAGTGAGGGAACCTGTTACTTTGTGGGTGGCTGGTAATACCCACCCAGGTCACTCTTGGCAGTAGTGAGGGAACCTGTTACTTTGTGGCTGGCTGGTAATACCCACCCAGGTCACTCTTGGCAGTAGTGAGAGAACCTGTTACTTTGTGGGTGGCTGGTAATACCCACCCAGGTCACTCTAGTGAGTAGTGAGAGAACCTGTTACTTTGTGGGTGGCTGGTAATACCCACCCAGGTCACTCTTGGCAGTAGTGAGGGAACCTGTTACTTTGTGGGTGGCTGGTAATACCCACCCAGGTCACTCTTGGCAGTAGTGAGAGAACCTGTTACTTTGTGGGTGGCTGGTAATACCCACCCAGGTCACTCTTGGCAGTAGTGAGAGAACCTGTTACTTTGTGGGTGGCTGGTAATACCCACCCAGGTCACTCTTGGCAGTAGTGAGGGAACCTGTTACTTTGTGGGTGGCTGGTAATACCCCCCCAGGTCACTCTTGGCAGTAGTGAGAGAACCTGTTACTTTGTGGGTGGCTGGTAATACCCCCCCAGGTCACTCTTGGCAGTAGTGAGGGAACCTGTTACTTTGTGGGTGGCTGGTAATACCCCCCCAGGTCACTCTTGGCAGTAGTGAGAGAACCTGTTACTTTGTGGCTGGCTGGTAGTACCCCCCCAGGTCACTCTTGGCAGTAGTGAGAGAACCTGTTACTTTGTGGCTGGCTGGTAGTACCCCCCCAGGTCACTCTTGGCAGTAGTGAGAGAACCTGTTACTTTGTGGGTGGCTGGTAATACCCCCCCAGGTCACTCTTGGCAGTAGTGAGAGAACCTGTTACTCTGTGGGTGGCTGGTAATACCCACCCAGGTCACTCTAGTGAGTAGTGAGAGAACCTGTTACTTTGTGGGTGGCTGGTAATACCCCCCCAGGTCACTCTAGTGAGTAGTGAGAGAACCTGTTACTTTGTGGGTGGCTGGTAATAACGCCCCAGGTTCATAGCAGAACCAGCCATGTTGCCCAGAGCCAAGTTTCACAGCTACAGCTCAAATGGCACCCTATTACCTATTTAGTGCACTACTTTTGACCAGGACTAGGGCCCATAGGTCTTGGTCAAAGTAGTGCACTATATAGTTAATAGGGTGCCATTTGTTAATTGGCCCTCCATCTGACTTCCCCCTGGCCTTCTGCATGCAGGACCTGGCTCCCAGCCAACCAGCCAACCAACTGCTGTTAAAGAAGCATAAAGGGACAGAATACAACTGGTGGAGCTTTGGGACTCGTATGGGAGTCTAATAAATGGTTATGTTAGCATTCCCTAAGGAGCAGGCCTCCCCTTTTCTCATATTGGCATTTTAGAGCACTAATTGGGCACAGACATCACAGCCCAGGCAAGCCCACTGGTACGCATGTACACTCTCAAAAAGAGAGGCAAGCAGGAAGCACATTGTTTTAAAAGGGAACTTTTTCTGGAAGTGCAAATAGGCTCCTGACCCATTTGGATCGACCACTCTGAAAGGTGAGATCTCCCTTAAGTTTAAGATCGACCACTCTGAAAGGTGAGATCTCCCTTAAGTTTAAGATCGACCACTCTGAAAGGTGAGATCTCCCTTAAGTTTAAGATCGACCACTCTGAAAGGTGAGATCTCCCTTAAGTTTAAGATCGACCACTCTGAAAGGTGAGATCTCCCTTAAGTTTAAGTTTGAAACTATTCTTGTTATTTCTGCTTGTTACAGTGCAAAACTGTAAGGCAGAGCTTTCTGCTTTTCCGTTTTTGTTCTGTAATGATTTGGTCTTTGACTTTTGTAGAATGTTTAGCCTCATGGCAAAGTAATGGCAGGTATTGCACCGATGCGTCCTCTTAGAATTACAGAGCTGTACGTCTCATTGTGCTGTGTGGATATAGTTGTCCTTCATGAATTACAGAGCTGTACGTCTCATTGTGCTGTGTGGATATAGTTGTCCTTCATGAATTACAGAGCTGTACGTTTCATTGTGCTGTGTGGATATAGATGTATTTCATGAATTACAGAGCTGTACATCTCATTGTGCTGTGTGGATATAATGTCCTTCATGAATTACAGAGCTGTACGTCTCATTGTGCTCTGTGGATATAGTTGTCCTTCATGAATTACAGAGCTGTACGTCTCATTGTGCTGTGTGGATATAGTTGTCCTTCATGAATTACATAGCTGTATGTCTCATTGTGCTGTGTGGATATAGTTGTCCTTCATGAATTACAGAGCTGTACTTCTCATTGTGCTGTGTGGATATAGTTGTCCTTCATGAATTACATAGCTGTATGTCTCATTGTGCTGTGTGGATATAGTTGTCCTTCATGAATTACAGAGCTGTACATCTCATTGTGCTGTGTGGATATAGTTGTCCTTCATGAATTAGAGCTGTATGTCTCATTGTGCTGTGTGGATATAGTTGTCCTTCATGAATTACAGAGCTGTATGTCTCATTGTGCTCTGTGGATATAGTTGTCCTTCATGAATTACATAGCTGTATGTCTCATTGTGCTGTGTGGATATAGTTGTCCTTCATGAATTACAGAGCTGTACGTCTCATTGTGCTGTGTGGATATAGTTGTCCTTCATGAATTACAGAGCTGTATGTCTCATTGTGCTGTGTGGATATAGATGTCCTTCATGAATTGTGAACAGGGTAAGTCAGTCAATTGGTATTTAGGAAAATCCTCAGCAATTTAAGGCTTTTCATTGTGGAGACGTGTTGGACATGTTTCTTTGTTGTATTTTTCTCCCTACAGCAGCTTGTTGTATTTTTCTCCCTACAGCAGCTTGTTGTATTTTTCTCCCTACAGCAGCTTGTTGTATTTTTCTCCCTACAGCAGCTTGTTGTATTTTTCTCCCTACAGCAGCTTGTTGTATTTTTCTCCCTACAGTAGCTTGATGTATTTTTCTCCCTACAGCAGCTTGTTGTATTTTTCTCCCTACAGTAGCTTGATGTATTTTTTTTTCTCCTGCGTGAACTTGATGTATTTTTCTCCTGCTTGAGCTTGATGTATTTCTCCTTCTCTAGCTTTGTCTCCCAGTGTATGATGTAATCTTCTGCAGGATTAATTAACTTAGTGCAAGAGATTCCCAAGCAAGTGACTGAAGAAGTTCAACCAACCCATGAGGAAAGACTCAACGCAGGCCTCTGAAATTCAGGAGGTTCCTTCAAGCCTGCAGGCAGCTGCACAGTTTAGGCTAGTTAGCATGGCGTGCATTATCTCCAGAAAACTCCAGAGTCATACTAACTCATTTAAATGTTGCTGTTGCTCACAGAGGTCTTCTTGACCTGGCTCCTCTTTCATCTGGTTCTCTCACCCTTATCTGATATATTCCATCTGACATGGCCTTTTTAATGACACTCTGGGGAGGGGATTCTCCAGACACTCCTCATCTTGATTTATGAAGTGCCAGTGAGCCCTTACTCTAGGGAGTGTGTGCTCGCTTGTCTGCTGATGGACGGCTGTGATTTTTTTGTGTCCTAAATGGCACCCTGTTATCTACATAGTGCACTGCTTATAGGGCTTTGGTCAAAAGCAGTGAAGTATGTAGGGAATTGGGTGGTGTTTGAGACTCAGCCACTGTGTGTGTGTACTCTGCTGGCTAGTGTCAGCCAAGCCTCAGAGGACCCCATGGCATAGACAGGCACCACAGAGATACAATGAAGGGATATGCTTCCTGTGGGGGATCCCACCTTCTGCCACACTTGGCTAAATCAGATGTGATATTTTTGGAATTTTGTGATGTGTTGTCAGAGAGAGGGATGAGGGGGGAGGGGGTGTGAAGCAATTGTATTTGTCATCTGCAAAGAGCTCCGAGCACTGGCATATTTGCCTGTGTTTATGGAAGGCTTTGAGGCAGTGAAGCTATATTTAAGATCACCTCTGGAGTCCTTAAGGGTGGAAAGTGCCAGTGCCTGCTGGTGCCTGTTCTGACTGCCAACACTGTAGAGCTGTCAGATGAGCACGCGAATGCCGGCCTCTCTTAACCTGATATCTAATCTTGAAAACTGGCACATGGAAACAAGACCATGGTACGGTTGTCAGCTTTCTTAGACGGGTAAAAACCCAAGTGTTGCTTTGCTGCTGACCTCACGTTCTCCCCTCCAGAGAACTAGGCTAACTAGTACCAGGATCACCTCACGTTCTCCCCTCCAGAGAACTAGGCTAACTAGTACCAGGATCACTTCACGTTCTCCCCTCCAGAGAACTAGGCTAACTAGTACCAGGATCACCTCACGTTCTCCCCTCCAGAGAACTAGGCTAACTAGTACCAGGATCACCTCACGTTCTCCCCTCAAGAGAACTAGGCTAACTAGTACCAGGATCACCTCACGTTCTCCCCTCCAGAGAACTCGGCTAACTAGTACCAGGATCACCTCACGTTCTCCCCTCCAGAGAACTAGGCTAACTAGTACCAGGATCACCTCACGTTCTCCCCTCCAGAGAACTAGGCTAACTAGTACCAGGATCACCTCACGTTCTCCCCTCCAGAGAACTAGGCTAACTAGTACCAGGATCACCTCACATTCTCCCCTCCAGAGAACTAGGCTAACTAGTACCAGGATCACCTCACGTTCTCCACTCCAGAGAACTAGGCTAACTAGTACCAGGATCACCTCACGTTCTCCCCTCAAGAGAACTAGGCTAACTAGTACCAGGATCACCTCACGTTCTCCCCTCCAGAGAACTAGGCTAACTAGTACCAGTATCACCTCACGTTCTCCCCTCCAGAGAACTAGGCTAACTAGTACCAGGATCACCTCACGTTTTCCCCTCCAGAGAACTAGGCTAACTAGTACCAGGATCACCTCACGTTCTCCCCTCCAGAGAACTAGGCTAACTAGTACCAGGATCACCTCACGTTCTCCACTCCAGAGAACTAGGCTAACTAGTACCAGGATCACTTCACGTTCTCCCCTCCAGAGAACTCGGCTAACTAGTACCAGGATCACCTCACGTTCTCCCCTCCAGAGAACTAGGCTAACTAGTACCAGGATCACCTCACGGTCTCCCCTCCAGAGAACTAGGCTAACTAGTACCAGGATCACCTCACGGTCTCCCCTCCAGAGAACTAGGCTAACTAGTACCAGGATCACCTCACGTTCTCCCCTCCAGAGAACTAGGCTAACTAGTACCAGGATCACCTCACGTTCTCCCCTCCAGAGAACTAGGCTAACTAGTACCAGGATCACCTCACGTTCTCCCCTCCAGAGAACTAGGCTAACTAGTACCAGGATCACCTCACGTTCTCCCCTCAAGAGAACTAGGCTAACTAGTACCAGGATCACCTCACGTTCTCCCCTCCAGAGAACTAGGCTAACTAGTACCAGGATCACCTCACGTTCTCCCCTCCAGAGAACTAGGCTAACTAGTACCAGGATCACCTCACGTTCTCCCCTCCAGAGAACTAGGCTAACTAGTACCAGGATCACCTCACGTTCTCCCCTCAAGAGAACTAGGCTAACTAGTACCAGGATCACCTCACGTTCTCCCCTCCAGAGGACTAGGATAACTAGTACCAGGATCACCTCACGTTCTCCCCTCCAGAGAACTAGGATAACTAGTACCAGGATCACCTCACGTTCTCCCCTTCAGAGAACTAGGATAACTAGTACCAGGATCACCTCACGTTCTCCCCTTCAGAGAACTAGGATAACTAGTACCAGGATCACCTCACGTTCTCCCCTCCAGAGAACTAGGATAACTAGTACCAGGATCACCTCACGTTCTCCCTCCAGAGAACTAGGATAACTAGTACCAGTATCACCTCACGTTCTCCCCTCCAGAGAACTAGGATAACTAGTACCAGGATCACCTCACGTTCTCCCCTCCAGAGAACTAGGATAACTAGTACCAGGATCACCTCACGTTCTCCCCTCCAGAGAACTAGGATAACTAGTACCAGGATCACCTCACGTTCTCCCCTCCAGAGAACTAGGATAACTAGTACCAGGATCACCTCACGTTCTCCCCTCCAGAGAACTAGGATAACTAGTACCAGGATCACCTCACGTTCTCCCCTCCAGAGAACTAGGATAACTAGTACCAGTATCACCTCACGTTCTCCCCTCCAGAGAACTAGGATAACTAGTACCAGTATCACCTCACGTTCTCCCCTCCAGAGAACTAGGCTAACTAGTACCAGGATCGCTCAACTTCCATTTCTGTCTCGAGTTTCCACATTTGATGGCGCGAGGGGCTGTTTGACCTACCTGTATTGTAGGTCATAGGCCCTATGTATTATCAGAGACACTCCAGCAGTTCGAGATTACTGGAAGAGGAACTAAAGTGACACTTGACTTGAGTTAGGATTTTTTAAACAGTCTTTGGCAGGTTTGTTTTTCTCTGAAAAGGTAAGATGGATTGGACTGGTGTTTTTGTCATTGTAGTGGGAAAATGCTAGCAAATTTGAACCCGTGTGACATGTGATTACTGCAATCTACTGTAAATGACAGGCCCAGGCCTTGAATTGAGTGATTTTAGGGGCAAGGCCATATGGCCTTCAAGCGGTGCCCAATCTGCCACGGCACCAAGATTTGAAAACTGAAAATAGATTTGAAAACTGAATACCTGAGGCACTGTTCCTTCTGAAGTTGCCATTTGCACAACTTCACCAATCTTGCAATCTAAGCGTTGGCAGTCAACAGTTAGAAACTATTTAACCATCAACGTAATTGTTTGAAACCTGGACGTTTTTGGGTATTTTATGAGGCATGTCTTAGTTACTAGCATAGGAATGTTATGGGGATTCTTTCATAAACACTTCCTTATATGCCATTGAAACCAGTATTTATCTCATGTTCTCAACTTTCTTTCGTTGTCGAGGAGCCAAAGACACAATCCTAGTCATAGTACCAACCCTAGTCATAGTAACAGCCCTACCAACCCTAGTCATAGTAACAGCCCTAGTCATAGTAACAGCTCTACCAACCCTAGTCATAGTAACAGCCCTACCAACCCTAGTCATAGTAACAGCCCTACCAATCCTAGTCATAGTACCAACCCTAGTCATAGTACCAGCCCTACCAACCCTAGTCATAGTAACAGCCCTAGTCATAGTAACAGCCCTACCAACCCTAGTCATAGTAACAGCCCTAGTCATAGTAACAGCCCTAGTCATAGTAACAGCCCTACCAACCCTAGTAATAGTAACAGCCCTAGTCATAGTAACAGCCCTAGTCATAGTAACAGCCCTAGTCATAGTAACAGCCCTAGTCATAGTAACAGCCCTAGTCATAGTAACAGCCCTAGTCATAGTACCAACCCTAGTCATAGTAACAGCCCTACCAACCCTAGTCATAGTAACAGCCCTAGTCATAGTAACAGCCCTAGTCATAGTACCAACCCTAGTCATAGTAACAGCCCTACCAACCCTAGTCATAGTAACAGCCCTAGTCATAGTAACAGCCCTAGTCATAGTAACAGCCCTACCAACCCTAGTCATAGTAACAGCCCTAGTCATAGTAACAGCCCTAGTCATAGTAACAGCCCTAGTCATAGTAACAGCCCTACCAACCCTAGTCATAGTAACAGCCCTAGTCATAGTAACAGCCCTAGTCATAGTAACAGCCCTAGTCATAGTAACAGCCCTAGTCATAGTAACAGCCCTAGTCATAGTAACAGCCCTACCAACCCTAGTCATAGTAACAGCCCTAGTCATAGTAACAGCCCTAGTCATAGTAACAGCCCTACCAACCCTAGTCATAGTAACAGCCCTAGTCATAGTAACAGCCCTAGTCATAGTAACAGCCCTAGTCATAGTAACAGCCCTAGTCATAGTAACAGCCCTAGTCATAGTAACAGCCCTAGTCATAGTAACAGCCCTAGTCATAGTAACAGCCCTAGTCATAGTAACAGCCCTACCAACCCTAGTCATAGTAACAGCCCTAGTCATAGTAACAGCCCTAGTCATAGTAACAGCCCTAGTCATAGTAACAGCCCTAGTCATAGTAACAGCCCTAGTCATAGTAACAGCCCTAGTCATAGTAACAGCCCTAGTCATAGTAACAGCCCTAGTCATAGTAACAGCCCTAGTCATAGTAACAGCCCTACCAACCCTAGTCATAGTAACAGCCCTAGTCATAGTAACAGCCCTAGTCATAGTAACAGCCCTACCAACCCTAGTCATAGTAACAGCCCTAGTCATAGTAACAGCCCTAGTCATAGTAACAGCCCTAGTCATAGTAACAGCCCTAGTCATAGTAACAGCCCTAGGCATAGTAACAGCCCTAGTCATAGTAACAGCCCTAGTCATAGTAACAGCCCTACCAACCCTAGTCATAGTAACAGCCCTAGTCATAGTAACAGCCCTACCAATCCTAGTAATAGTAACAACCCTAGTCATAGTAACAGCCCTAGTCATAGTAACAGCCCTAGTCATAGTAACAGCCCTAGTCATAGTAACAGCCCTAGTCATAGTAACAGCCCTAGTCATAGTAACAGCCCTACCAATCCTAGTAATAGTAACAACCCTAGGGTATGTGTACTGCTAGTCCCCTAGTTCTACGCAGTGTTAAATAACCCAGGGCATGTGTACTGCTAGTCCCCTAGTTCTATGCAGTGTTAAATAACCCAGGGCATGTGTACTGCTAGTCCCCTAGTTCTACGCAGTGTTAAATAACCCAGGGCATGTGTACTGCTAGTCCCCTAGTTCTACGCAGTGTTAAATAACCCAGGGCATGTGTACTGCTAGTCCCCTAGTTCTACGCAGTGTTAAATAACCCAGGGCATGTGTACTGCTAGTCCCCTAGTTCTACGCAGTGTTAAATAACCCAGGGCATGTGTACTGCTAGTCCCCTAGTTCTACGCAGTGTTAAATAACCCAGGACATGTGTACTATATATTTGGCCCTAATCTTTCAGTAGCCTAATTCCCCATGACTTTCAATTCGGAGTGGAATTCAGAATGCCAAACAGAAGTTCATTGTTAGATGTTGTCTGAGGTAATTGGTAGCAAGGCTGAAGATGAGAAGTAGTTGCTTAACGTTGACGTTGAAAAGGAAATCCCAGGTGGAAGGCCGGTAGCCTGAGTGCCAGTCTGTTTGTGCCATCATGCCAAACCCTTGTCACTCATGGTCATGTTTGGCTTGACAATGGCATCAATGGAGCTGGCTAGAGCACAAACAGATGTGGGACCGGGCTAAAGGCAGGCTGGCTGCACCATGGATCTTGTGAACCCCTGTAGTGCTGTAGCCTAATGTCCAATCCATCAGCAACAACGAGGTGTCTGATCTGAATCCAGGACAACTCAATACGAGAGGCAACTCTCTAAAGATAGAGGAACAAGACATTTACACCATGAGCCCAGCGGGGTCAGTAATGCAGTATGAAATCCTCATGTCTAGCAGGGCATTAAGAGGTATTCAGTTCCGGTGTTCCACACGCTGTGGCTCCTATTTATATCTGAAACACCAATCCTGTATGTCTCAGTTGTGGCTTACAGCAGGTCCACCATTCAGAGCCACCAGTCCTCATGTGATCTGTTGTGGCCTGGATGAAAGAGTTCACTTGCAGCAGCAGCTGGCTTCCTGCACATAACAGGAAGTGCAATAAAAAAAGGAAGTTGGAATGAAGATGCTTGAAAGCTATTGTGCAAGGATTAGTCAAGTGTGCATGTGTATTTGTTGCCTTGATCAAACCCATGTGTCAAGCTCAACATGTCCCCGTGATGATATATTTACCATGGGGATTTGAAAGCTACAGACCGTGTTGCTCCTAGCAACATCTTCCTACTGGGCTGTGTTGCTCCTAGCAACATCTTCCTACTGGGCCGTGTTGCTCCTAGCAACTTCTGCCTACTATATAGCCAAGTATTTCCAGGAAATAAATTCAGCCTTATCATGTTAGAAATACCATTTTGCTGAGGTTCTTAAGATTCACTGGTAGGTTTAACCCTCTTCCAATATTTGTGCCATGCCTGTGTCCCAAATGGCACTCTTTTCCCTATATGTGCACTACTGGTTTTAGAACACTTTCTCATTCCAGGGTTTTTTTTATTTTTACTATTTTCTACATTGTAGAATAATAGTGACCATCAAAACTATGAAATAACACATGGAATCACGTAGTAACCAAAAAAGTGTTATGAAATATATTTTGAATTGTTTATTTGAGATTCTTCAAATAGCCACCCTTTTGCCTCTTGGCATTCTCTTAACCAGCTTTACCTAGATGCTTTTCCAACAGTTTTGAGAGTTCCCACATATGCTGAGCACTTGTTGGCTGCTTTTGTTTCACTCTGCGGTCCGACTCATCTCAAACCATCTCAATTTGGTTGAGGTCGGTGGATTGTGGAGGCCAGGTCATCTGATGCAGCACTCATCACTATCATCCTTGGTAAAATAGCCCTTACACAGCCTGGAGGTGTTTTGGGTCATTGTTCTGTTGAAAAACAAATGATAGTCCCACTAAGCCCAAACCAGATGGGATGGAGTATCACTGCAGAATGCTATGGTAGCCATGCTGGTTAAGTGTGCCTTGAATTCTAAATAAATCACAGACAGTATCACCAGCAAAGCACCCCACACCATAACACCTCCTCCTCCATGCTTCACGGTGGGAAATACACATGCGGAGATCATCAGTTCACCCACACGGCGTCTCACAAAGACACGGTGGTTGGAACCAAAAATCTCCAATTTCGGTCTTCAGACCAAAGAACAGATTTCCACCGGTCCATGTCCATTGCTCGTATTTCTTGGCCCAAGCAAGTCTCTTCTTCTTATTGGTGTCCTTTAGTTGTGGTTTCTTTGCAGCAATTTGACCATGAAGGCCTGATTCACACAGTCTCCTCTGAACAGTTGATGTTGGGACGTGTCTGTTGCTTGTACTCTGAAGCATTTATTTGGGCTGCAATTTCTGAGGCTGGAAAACTCTAATGAACTTGCTCTGCAGGATAAGAGGTAACTCTGGGTTTTCCATTCCTGTAGCGGTCCTCATGAGAGCCAGTTTCATCATAGTGATTGATTGTTTTTGCGACTGCACTTGAAGAAACTTTTAAAGTTTTTGACATTTCTATGTTGACTGACCTTCATGTCTTAAAGTAATGATTGACAGTCATTTCTGTTTGCTTATTTGAGCTGTTCTTGCCATAATATGGACATATATGGCTATATTCTAGAGGTTGACCGATTGTTTTTTTTAAACTTTTTTTATTATTATTATTTTTTTTCAATACCGATTATTGGAGGACCAAAAAAGACGATTTTAAAAATATATATTTTTTAAAGAATTTAAAATATTTTTTACAAATATATATATTTGTAATAATGACAATTACAACAATACTGAATGAACAATGAACACTCATTTTAACTTAATATAATACATCAATAAAATCAATTTAGTATCAAATAAATAATGAAACTTGTTCAATTTGGTTTAAATAATGCAAAAACAAAGTGTTGTAGAAGAAAGTAAAAGTGCAATATGTGCCATGTAAAAAAGCTAATGTTTAAGTTCCTTACTCAGAACATGAGAACATTTGAAAGCTGGTGGTTCCTTTTAACATGAATCTTCAATATTCCCAGGTAAGTTTTAGGTTGTAGTTATTATAGGACTATTTCTCTATACCATTTGTATTTCATATACCTTTGACTATTGAATGTTCTAATATGTACATAGTATTGCCAGCTTAATTTCTGGAGTTGATACGTCATAAACTGGAGGCTTGGCGTCATAAACAGTGCAGTGCTGTTTGAATGAATGCTTACAAGTCTGCTGCTGCCTACTACCGCTCAGTCAGACTGCCCTATCAAATCATAGACTTAATTATAATATAATAACACACAGAAATGCGAGCCTTAGTTTCCGGATTTGACCATATTAATGACCTATCATTTAGAAAACAAAACATTTATTCTTTCAGTGAAATACAGAACCGTTCCGTATTTTATCTAACGGGTGGCATCCATATGTCTAAATATTGCTGTTACTTTGCACAACCTTCAATGTTGTGTCATAATTACGTAAAATTCTAGCAAATTAGTTCGCAACGAGCCAGGCGGCCCAAACTGCTGCATATACCATGACTCTGCGTGCAATGAACGCAAGAGAAGTGACACAATTTCCCTAGTTTAATATTGCCTGCTAACATGAATTTCTTTTAACTTAATATGCAGGTTTAAAGAAATATACTTCTGTGTATTGATTTTAAGAAGGGCATTGATGTTTATGGTTAGGTACATCTGTGCAACGATTGTGCTTTTTCACAAATGCGCTTTTGTTAAATCATCCCTCGTTTGGCAAAGTTGGCTGTCTTTGTTAGGAAAAAATAGTCTTCACACAGTTCGCAACGAGCCAGGCGGCCCAAACTGCTGCATATACCCTGACTCTGTGGCACAGAACGCAAGAGAAGTGACACAATTTCCCAAGTTAATATTGCCTGCTAACATGAATTTCTTAACTAAATATGCAGGTTATATAAAATCTATATACTTGTGTATTGATTTTAAGAAAGGCGTTGATGTTTATGCTAAGGTACACATTGGTGCAACAACAGTGCTTTTTTTCGCGAATGCGCTTGTTAAATCACCTGTTTGGCAAAGTAGGTTGGGATTCAATGATATATTGACAAGCACCGCATCGATTAAATGCAACGCGGGACAAGCTAGATAACTACACATGGTTGATGATATTACTAGTTTAACTAGTGATTATGTTAAGATTGATTGTTTTTTTTATAAGATACGTTTAATGCTAGTTAGCACCTTACCTTGGCTCCTTGCTGCACTCTCATAACAGGTAGTCAGCCTGCCACGCAGTCTCCTCATAACAGGTAGTCAGCCTGCCACGCAGTCTCCTCATAACAGGTAGTCAGCCTGCCACACAGTCTCCTCATAGCAGGTAGTCAGCCTGCCACGCAGTCTCCTCATAACAGGTAGTCAGCCTGCCACGCAGTCTCCTCATAACAGGTAGTCAGCCTGCCTCGCTGTCTCCTCATAACAGGTAGTCAGCCTGCCACGCAGTCTCCTCATAACAGGTAGTCAGCCTGCCACACAGTCTCCTCATAACAGGTAGTCAGCCTGCCACACAGTCTCCTCATAACAGGTAGTCAGCCTGCCACACAGTCTCCTCATAACAGGTAGTCAGCCTGCCTCGCTGTCTCCTCATAGCAGGTAGTCAGCTTGCCACGCAGTGACCAAAAATGCTGATAACTTAAAATCGGCCCTAATTAATCTTGTCCATTCCGTTTCATCGGCCGACCTCTATATTCTATATTCTGTATACCTTGTCACAACACAACTGATTGGCTCTAATACATTAAGAAGGAAAGAAATTCCACAAATTGACTTTTAAGAAGGCACACTTATTAATTTAAATGGATTTCAGGTGACTACCTCATGAAGCTGGTTGAGAGAATGCCATGAGTGTGCAAAGTTGTCATCGAGGCAAAATGTGGTTATTTGAAGAATCTCAAATATAAAATAGATTTAGATTTATTTGAGCACTTTTTTGGTTACTACATCATTCCATATGTGTTATTTCATAGTTGTGATGTCTTCACTATTATTCTACAATGTAGAAAATAGTAAAAATGAAAGAATAACACTTTACTGAGTAGGTGTTGTAAAACATTTGACCTGTTTTGGGTGTGTGTGTGTGTGTGTGTGTGTGTGTGTGTGTGTTTGATCTGAGACGTTAAAAGGTCAAAAGTTAAAGGGAATAGAGTGCCATTTGGGACGTAGCCTACCCCATGTCTAAACCATAGATCTGTGACTGGCTCAGAGTTGAGCAAGTACATCAGACAGTGCAGAGATAGTAGAGCAATCTGTTCCTGTTTCTCTACATGAGAGTGCAGCTTTCTGTGGGTTACCCTTAGTTCAGCTAAATTAACCAGTGTGCCACTCTGGCTGACATTGGTCTCTGGAGTGGGCTCTGTTGGGGGAAAAGCCATTCATCCTATTTTTGGAAGCTGGTATGTCCTCCGCAGGAATCCCCGCTCTTAGAGAAAACAGTATTGGAGTGGGGTTTTGTGTAGAAGCCACATCAAGCACGTAGCTTTCCGGGAACAATCCATCCTATCCCCTATGGCCTTTTTATAGATGTGTATGACACACACAAGTCCCCAGAGCCAGAAGCCTTGTGGGCCTACTTTTTACCAGACTGTAGTTGCTCACCGAGGCTTGCAGATGCCACAGGTGGAGAGGGCCTATTGGCAGCAATAACAACAGTGATGATGTCATAAAGATAATGAATCTCTCTGGTTGGTTGCCTCCTCTGACCATGTGAGCCAACCAAGGGGAAAAAAGGATGAGCTCATGTTATCTCAGTGATTATATTACTCATACTTATGTCCACTTTCCATACAGAGCAGTTCATCTAGTCCACTCAGCTGAACGCATTAGCTAGATATTTGATGACCGCACTCACTGAGGTGATTCCAAGGTTACACTGTGTACACACGTCTTCAGGTAACCCTGGGTGGGTCTTTTAAAACGTATTTATTTAGCCTTTATCCAGCCAGGAAGTCCCATTAAGGTCAGAAGACCTCTTTTACAAGGGAGACCTGGCCAAGAGGGTAGCAATGGTGAGTGGGGTACAGTAAAATCACATTTTATTGGTCACATCCACATATTTAGCCGATGTTATTGCGGGCGTAGCGAAATGCTGGTGTTCCTAGCTCTGACAGTGCAGTAGTATCTAACAATTCAAAACAATACACACACATCTAAAAGTAAAATAATGGAATTAAGAAATATATAAATATTAGGACGAGCAATGTCAGAGTGGCATTGACTAAATACAGTAGAATACAGTATCTACATAAGAAATTAGTAAAACTGTATGTAAACATTAATAATGGATTTGATGTCAAATCTAAAAAGAGCCAGGTTTTGTGGGGGGGGGGGGGGGGGGGTTTATGTATGATCACATGTGCCTGCAGGGGTGTGACCTGGCAGGATGCATACCAGCTGTACTATCCCTTTAGGAGTCACTATAGTGACAGAGATCTCTGACTCCTTGGGGTCTGACAGGCTGGCTGTTTATACATGCACTTGACCTTGATTTCTGACGTCCAACAAAGGATTCCCATGAGGTCACGAATAGCCCTTCATCTCGAAAGGAGGTTTTGCTTTGCCAGCTATCACAGTTTTTATCATGTTGGGATATATCAGAGTCTCAGGGCTCTCTCTCTCTCTCTGTTTGAATCAATGACCTACCGATATAACAAAGTCCCTGTCCTTCTAGTCTTTTGCTCTGCGATTGTACAGTAATTGTGCAATCTGACCTTCCATAACCCGTGCCTTTCTAACAGAGAAGTTTCTAATGGATTAGTTTCCTTTGACTTTCTAAGAATCGAGGTTACATAATATTTCTTAGAGGGCTTGATTTAACCCTGTAGTCAGAGAACCTGGCAATCAAAGAGATACTTTATGCACGGAGAGAGAAAGCACATATCTAATTGGTCAGCAAAGTGGTTTCTTATGGGTTAGTCGTGACTGATCAATTACATGAGAACAGCCCCCATTCTAATTGAACGAGAGCAGGCCTAGTTAACATTGCATATGTATGTTACCTTTGTGTTGGCAAATTCAGGAAGCCCCTGGTTTGAAATGAGGCTCTCCAAAATATATATATATATATTATTATTTTTATTTATTTTTATTTTTTGATACCACAAACCAGGCATGCCCATTGATGTAAATGGTACTGCTGTGGTGTATATAGCCTTTCCACCCAAAGCTAGGTTGCCAAGATGTTGTGTAACACCGTTGTCTTCCAGGCTCCGCCTTCTCCAGGGTGTAGGGTATCCCAGGGTGCGTCATTCTGTTTGTTTTTGTCAGTTTGACCTTTACAGTTGCGCAATGCACTCCCGTGACCACATGAAAGGGCTATCGGCAGCCGGGGGGGGGGGGGGGGATTAGATGGGCAAACTGAAATTTTTAATATTTGCTATCATTAAGCCTATTCCATGTCTTGTACCATTCATTACCCTAGATGTGTAGTCCAGACTAATGTAGCTATTCCATGTCTTGTACCATTCATTACCCTAGACGTGTAGTCCAGCCTAATGTAGCTATTCCATGTCTTGTACCATTCATTACCCTAGACGTGTAGTCCAGCCTAATGTAGCTATTCCATGTCTTGTACCATTCATTACCCTAGACGTGTAGTCCAGCCTAATGTAGCTATTCCATGCCTTGTACCATTCATTACCCTAGACGTGTAGTCCAGACTAATGTAGCTATTCCATGTCTTGTACCATTCATTACCCTAGATGTGTAGTCCAGCCTAATGTAGCTATTCCATGTCTTGTACCATTCATTACCCTAGTTGTGTAGTCCAGCCTAATGTAGCTATTCCATGTCTTGTACCATTCATTACCCTAGATGTGTAGTCCAGCCTAATGTAGCTATTCCATGTCTTGTACCATTCATTACCCTAGATGTGTAGTCCAGCCTAATGTAGCTATTCCATGTCTTGTACCATTCATTACCCTAGATGTGTAGTCCAGCCTAATGTAGCTATTCCATGTCTTGTACCATTCATTACCCTAGTTGTGTAGTCCAGCCTAATGTAGCTATTCCATGTCTTGTACCATTCATTACCCTAGATGTGTAGTCCAGCCTAATGTAGCTATTCCAGGTCTTGTACCATTCATTACCCTAGATGTGTAGTCCAGCCTAATGTAGCTATTCCATGTCTTGTACCATTCATTACCCTAGATGTGTAGTCCAGCCTAATGTAGCTATTTCATGTCTTGTACCATTCATTACCCTAGACGTGTAGTCCAGCCTAATGTAGCTATTCCATGTCTTGTACCATTCATTACCCTAGACGTGTAGTCCAGCCTAATGTAGCTATTTCATGTCTTGTACCATTCATTACCCTAGACGTGTAGTCCAGCCTAATGTAGCTATTCCATGTCTTGTACCATTCATTACCCTAGACGTGTAGTCCAGCCTAATGTAGCTATTCCATGTCTTGTACCATTCATTACCCTAGATGTGTAGTCCAGCCTAATGTAGCTATTCCATGTCTTGTACCATTCATTACCCTAGATGTGTAGTCCAGCCTAAATGTTCAGCGTTAAAGTGTAACAAATGGAGTGATACATGGGCAGTACATCGACCTTATTAACAACCAAATATAATGACATAACAAGGTGTGGTAGTGTACTCCAGAAGACACTCCCATCACCAGGACGCCAGACGAATTCTAAAATGGCCTCCTCTGAAACGTATCAATGCTGCTCCATTTTATGTTCAGTGTCTTTTTTAAAATCTGCAATCTTCTTCCTGTTTGACTTTGTTTTTGGACCAGAGGAGGGGTCTCGGGTTTCAAAACAAGCGACCCCAGCTAGCTCCCGGAGTTATCCAACGTTGCCTGGCTACTCTTGGTTGCAGCCAGCCCAGGCTAAATTTATTAGATAACAGCTGGTGGTGTTAAATATAGACAGCAGGTGTCTGCGAGGGCCCTGACTACAGTACTCACTGTGAAGACACTCTGGAGTGTAGTGTCACAACAATGCTGGTGTCCAACACACATCTCCCATGCTGTCAAACGCAGCAGACCTGTTCTGTTCTTACCAAGGCTTGACCCACCTGGGGGAACGCCTGTAATGCCGACAGACTGCTACAGAATTCCAACCCAACTATCGACTTTGATGCCTTGTGTATGTCCCAAATCACACCCTATTTCCTATATAATGCACTACTTTTGACCAGAGACCTATGGGGACCCTATTCCCTATATAGTGCACAATTTTTAACCAGAGCCCTATGGGGACCCTATTCCCTATATAGTGCACAACTTTTAACCAGAGCCCTATGGGGACCCTATTCCCTATATAGTTGCACAACTTTTAACCAGAGCCCTATGGGGACCCTATTCCCTATATAGTACACTACTTTTGACCAGAGCCCTATGGGGACCCTATTCCCTATATAGTACACTACTTTTGACCAGAGACCTATGGGGACCCTATTCCCTATATAGTGCACTACTTTTGACCAGAGCCCTATGGGGACCCTATTCCCTATATAGTACACTACTTTTGACCAGAGCCCTATGGGGACCCTATTCCCTATATAGTGCACTACTTTTGACCAGAGCCCTATGGGGACCCTATTCCCTATATAGTACACTACTTTTGACCAGAGCCCTATGGGGACCCTATTCCCTATATAGTGCACAACTTTTAACCAGAGACCTATGGGGACCCTATTCCCTATATAGTTGCACTACTTTTTTTTATTTACCTTTTATTTAACTTGGCAAGTCTGTTAAAAACAAATTCTTATTTTCAATGACAGCCTAGGAACAGTGGGTAAACTGCCTTGTTCATGGGCAGAATGACTGATTTTTACCTTGTCAGCTCAGGGATTCGATCTTGCAACCTTTTGGTTACTAGTCCAGCGCTCTAACCACTAGGCTACCAGAGTGCCATTTGGGGCTTAGCCCTTGTCCTACATGCTGTGATATCCCTCTCACCTTACCTGAATGATTTCCCCTTGGATTATTATTTGTTGGGGGGACCCCCCCAAACCCTGACGTTTATTTTCGCCACAAAACCTTTTGGTGGAATGTACCTAATGATTTTACATTTACATTACATTTAAGTCATTTAGCAGACGCTCTTATCCAGAGCGACTTACAAATTGGTGAATTCACCTTCTGACATCCAGTGGAACAGCCACTTTACAATAGTTAGACCTACTTAGTTAGATGTTGTCGGTGATGTCTGGTGAGGACCTGCCTTACAACAGGCCTACAAGCCCTCAGTCCAGGCTCTCTCAGCCTATTGCGGACAGTCTGAGCACTGATGGAGGGATTGTGCATTCCTGGTGTAACTCGGTCAGTTGTTGTTGCCATCCTGTACCTGTCCTGCAGGTGTGATGTTCGGATGTACCGATCCTGTGCAGGTGTTGTTACATGTGGTCTGCCACTGCGAGGACAATTAGCTGTCTGTCCTGTCTCCCTGTAGCGCTGTTTTAGGTGTCTCACAGTACGGACATTGCAATTTATTGCCATGGCCACATCTGCAGTCCTCATGCCTCCTTGCAGCATGCCTAAGGCACGTCTTTCTTTTGGTGTTTTTCAGTCAGTAGAAAGGCCTCTTTAGTGTCCTAAGTTTTCATAACTGTGACCTTAATTGCCTACCGTCTGTAAGCTGTTAGTGTCTAAACGACCGTTCCACAGGTGCATGTTCATTAATTGTTTATGGTTTATTGAACAAGCATGGGAAACTGTGTTTAAACCCTTTACAATGAAGATCTGTGAAGTTATTTGGATTTTTACTAATTATCTTTTGAACGACAGGGTCCTGAAAAAGGGACGTTTATTTATTTTTTGTATAAAAAAAGTGACCTTTTATTTAACTTGGCAAGTCAGTTAAGAACAAATTCTCATTTGCCAAACCCGATCGACGCTGGGACAATTGTGCGCCGCCATATGGTACTCCCAATCACGGCCGGTTGTGACACAGCCTGGAATCCAACCAGGGTCTGTAGTGACGCCTCTAGCGTTTAAAAAAAAATATGTTTAGCTCCCATTATATCATTTAAAAGTATTCATTTAGGTGTCTGTAATAGAATATCAAAATGGTTGAGCGAATGCCGAGAGAGTGCAAAGCTGTCGTCAAGGCAAAGGGTGGCTACTTTGAAGAATCTCACATATAAAATATGTTTTGGTTACTACATGATTCCATATGTGTAATTTAATAGTTGTGATGTCTTCTTCACTATTATTATACAATGTAGAAAATAGTACAAATAAAGAAAAACACTTGAATGAGTAGGTGTGTCCAAACTTTTGACCTGGTACTGTATGGTGAGCATGAATCTGAATAAAAATCTCAGTATCGAATCGCAATCCATATAGAATTGGCACCTCCGTATCGTGAGGTCCCTGGCAATTCCCAAACCTAGTTAGTTCCTTCACCACGGTGATTGATGTAGAGACTGATCATTAGAACTAGGGGTCCGTACCGTATAGCCTGCATCATGAGCTGTATCAATACAGTAGCATGTCACTCAATGTCTTTCATGTTGTTCACAACAAGTCATCAGTGTTTGACTCTCTCTCTAAACGCACCTAATGTCTCTAACTCTGAATGAACGGCTATGAAAAGCCAACTGACATTTACTCCTGAGGTGCTGACTTGTTGCACCCTGTGATTATTATTATTTGACCCTGCTGGTCATCTATGAACGTTTGAACATCTTGGTCATGTACAACAGTAAGAGCGTCTGCTAAATGACTTAAATGTAAATGTAAATGTAAATAATAGTAATAATCTCCACCCGGAACAGCTAGAAGAGGACTGGCCACCTTCGTAGCCTGGTTCCTCTCTAGGTTTCTTCCTAGTTTTTGGCCTTTTTAGAAATTTCCTAGCCACTGTGCTTCTACACCTGCATTGCTTGCTGTTTGGGGTTTTAGTCTGGGTTTCTGTACAGCACATTGTGCCATCGGCTGATGTAAAATGGGCTTTATATATACATTTGATTGACCTGTTATGCTCTCTGTGACCTCTGTTGTCTACCCAGTGGAGTCATGTGATCGTCAATTCCTGCCACATAATCATCCAATTAACGTCCTCAGAGGACAGCTCAAGCCTTCTGAAGATTTCTCAGAATGATGCTCTGGCCTCTGTGGCCTGGCTGCTAGGATACCGTGTGGACATGTTTACCAGTCATCTCATCAGTCTGCGTGACAACAACAGTGGAGAAGTCTAGCCTCACCGCCGTGCCCTCGAGTTGTTGTGGATATCTGGTTGATACGGCAGTTTGAGTTGTGCATCACTGACTCTACAGTAGTGGACCTACAATACCTAGGCCTAAATAGCATTTTATGATAAATCTTGTGTTTACGAAGTCAACCTTGAGGTCTATTTGAGCCCTCAAACTGCTAAGCTTAATAGTTTTTTTTAAATCCCAGCTTGTTGTGGTTGACAGTCAATGTAGTAGCTAATAAGCTTGGCCAAGCTACATCCTTTACTGAGCCACGGCATGACTTCATAACCCAAGTATAAAGCCAACAACAAACAGATAAAGGCTTGCCCTCCTCCTGGATCACTGGGCACTATATTTAGGCCTATGCAGAGACAGAGCTGTTAGTCTAGTTTTGTAACACACTGGCCCTGTGTATGAAGGATTAGACTGTGTGTACAGGTGAGAAGCCATTAAGGAGAGTGGAGAGATGAGCCATGGCGGAGAGAGAGAAGATAGGCTGTGAGGAATTGTTGTTCGGTTGTCTGCCATGTGTTGCTGTTGTCTATAGTATCCTGATTCATTTAGTCAGTTATCAAGTGCTAGTTTTAATGGAAGCTGAAGACTTACAAACCAACCAATTGACTTCCCAAACCTCAAATCCAGGTCTGGTCCGTTTGGTCTGCACCTCCTGAAGCTGCTCGGTACTCTGGGTTTAAAACCCTGTGTACCTGCTCCTCAAAGGAGGAAGGACCATAGCTTGCCGCTCTGTCCCTGCTACAAACATCTAACTGGTCTCTAAGGTTTGGGTCTCGTGTTTGGGCTGATGAGAGTCTGTGTGTGTGACTCCATATCAGTAATCATATACATAATATCTGGTCTTCTGGCAAGGCTCAGACTTGGTCTGTATCCCAAATGACACCCTAGTGCCTTTATAGTGCACTACTTTTGACCAGGGCCCGTCATAGTAGATAGGGTGCTATTTGGTAAGCAACCTTTGGCCCAGTTTCAGCTACTCAGCAGGGCTTCCTACCTCTTGATAGGCTGAAATGGTTTTACTCCACAGGAGGCCCTGTAAATCTCCCTCCTATTTAGAACAACAACAGCCCTGATAGATATTATAGGCTACTGTGTTCAGGTGAGACTGGAATAGACACATAACAACATGAGATAAAGGAGTGGTGTTTGGCTAGGCTACAGTAAGGCTGTTATTGGAACAGTGATCCTGGACTGGAGCATGGTATACTGGTGAAGTAGCTAGCTAGCCTGATCCTGGACTGGAGCATGGTATACTGGTGATGTAGCTAGCTAGCCTGATCCTGGACTGGAGCATGGTATACTGGTGATGTAGCTAGCTAGCCTGATCCTGGACTGGAGCATGGTATACTGGTGAAGTAGCTAGCTAGCCTGATCCTGGACTGGAGCACGGAATACTGGTGATGTAGCTAGCTAGCCTGATCCTGGACTGGAGCATGGTATACTGGTGATGTAGCTAGCTAGCCTGATCCTGGACTGGAGCATGGTATACTGGTGATGTAGCTAGCTAGCCTGATCCTGGACTGGATCATGGTATACTGGTGAAGTAGCTAGCTAGCCTGATCCTGGACTGGAGCACGGAATACTGGTGATGTAGCTAGCTAGCCTGATCCTGGACTGGAGCATGGTATACTGGTGATGTAGCTAGCTAGCCTGATCCTGGACTGGAGCATGGTATACTGGTGATGTAGCTAGCTAGCCTGATCCTGGACTGGAGCATGGTATACTGGTGATGTAGCTAGCTAGCCTGATCCTGGACTGGATCATGGTATACTGGTGATGTAGCTAGCTAGCCTGATCCTGGACTGGATCATGGTATACTGGTGATGTAGCTAGCTAGCCTGATCCTGGACTGGAGCACGGAATACTGGTGATGTAGCTAGCTAGCCTGATCCTGGACTGGAGCATGGTATACTGGTGATGTAGCCTGATCCTGGACTGGAGCATGGTATACTGGTGATGTAGCTAGCTAGCCTGATCCTGGACTGGAGCACGGAATACTGGTGATGTAGCTAGCTAGCCTGATCCTGGACTGGAGCACGGAATACTGGTGATGTAGCTAGCTAGCCTGATCCTGGACTGGAGCACGGTATACTGGTGATGTAGCATGATCCTGGACTGGAGCATGGTATACTGGTGATGTAGCCTGATCCTGGACTGGAGCACGGTATACTGGTGATGTAGCTAGCTAGCCTGATCCTGGACTGGAGCACGGAATACTGGTGATGTAGCTAGCTAGCCTGATCCTGGACTGGAGCACGGTATACTGGTGATGTAGCCTGATCCTGGACTGGAGCACGGTATACTGGTGATGTAGCTAGCTAGCCTGATCCTGGACTGGAGCACGGAATACTGGTGATGTAGCTAGCTAGCCTGATCCTGGACTGGAGCACGGAATACTGGTGATGTAGCTAGCTAGCCTGATCCTGGACTGGAGCACGGTATACTGGTGATGTAGCCTGATCCTGGACTGGAGCACGGTATACTGGTGATGTAGCCTGATCCTGGACTGGAGCACGGTATACTGGTGATGTAGCTAGCTAGCCTGATCCTGGACTGGAGCACGGTATACTGGTGATGTAGCTAGCTAGCCTGATCCTGGACTGGAGCACGGTATACTGGTGATGTAGCCTGATCCTGGACTGGAGCACGGTATACTGGTGATGTAGCTAGCTAGCCTGATCCTGGACTGGATCATGGTATACTGGTGATGTAGATAGCTAGCCTGATCCTGGACTGGAACACGGTATACTGGTGATGTAGCTAGCTAGCCTGATCCTGGACTGGAGTATGGTATACTGGTGAAGTAGCTAGCTAGCCTGATCCTGGACTGGAGCATGGTATACTGGTGATGTAGCTAGCTAGCCTGATCCTGGACTGGAGCACGGAATACTGGTAATGTAGCTAGCTAGCCTGATCCTGGACTGGAGCATGGTATACTGGTGATGTAGGTAGTTAGCTAGCCTCATCCTGGACTGGAGCATGGTATACTGGTGATGTAGCCTGATCCTGGACTGGAGCATGGTATACTGGTGATGTAGCTAGCTAGCCTGATCCTGGACTGGAGCACGGAATACTGGTGATGTAGCTAGCTAGCCTGATCCTGGACTGGAGCACGGAATACTGGTGATGTAGCTAGCTAGCCTGATCCTGGACTGGAGCACGGTATACTGGTGATGTAGCATGATCCTGGACTGGAGCATGGTATACTGGTGATGTAGCCTGATCCTGGACTGGAGCACGGTATACTGGTGATGTAGCTAGCTAGCCTGATCCTGGACTGGAGCACGGAATACTGGTGATGTAGCTAGCTAGCCTGATCCTGGACTGGAGCAAGGAATACTGGTGATGTAGCTAGCTAGCCTGATCCTGGACTGGAGCATGGTATACTGGTGATGTAGCCTGATCCTGGACTGGAGCATGGTATACTGGTGATGTAGCTAGCTAGCCTGATCCTGGACTGGAGCACGGTATACTGGTGATGTAGCCTGATCCTGGACTGGAGCACGGTATACTGGTGATGTAGCTAGCTAGCCTGATCCTGGACTGGAGCACGGAATACTGGTGATGTAGCTAGCTAGCCTGATCCTGGACTGGAGCACGGAATACTGGTGATGTAGCCTGATCCTGGACTGGAGCACGGTATACTGGTGATGTAGCCTGATCCTGGACTGGAGCACGGTATACTGGTGATGTAGCCTGATCCTGGACTGGAGCACGGTATACTGGTGATGTAGCCTGATCCTGGACTGGAGCACGGTATACTGGTGATGTAGCCTGATCCTGGACTGGAGCACGGTATACTGGTGATGTAGCCTGATCCTGGACTGGAGCACGGTATACTGGTGATGTAGCCTGATCCTGGACTGGAGCACGGTATACTGGTGATGTAGCCTGATCCTGGACTGGAGCACGGTATACTGGTGATGTAGCCTGATCCTGGACTGGAGCACGGTATACTGGTGATGTAGGTAGCTATGTAGCCTGATCCTGGACTGGAGCACGGTATACTGGTGATGTAGCTAGCTAGCCTGATCCTGGACTGGAGCATGGTATACTGGTGATGTAGCTAGCTAGCCTGAGCCAACGACTATTGTTAGTACTCCAACAGTCTGGACTATTCGTGACAAATAACACACCTAAAGTGGTAATGCAGAGTATGTGAGTGGAGCTGGAGCGAAGAGGCGGAGCGAAGAGGCGGAGCAACTTTCTCAAAGGCTGGAGCGTCGGCCTTTCACCCGCTCCAGTATCGCTCCAGTATCGCTCCAGTAACGCTCCACTGGATGTCAGAAGGTGAATTCACCAATTTGTAAGTCGCTCTGGATAAGAGCGTCTGCTAAATGACTTAAATGTAATGTAATGTAATGTATCGCTCCAGTAACGCTCCAGTAACGCTCCAGTAACGCTCGCTTCACCAGCTCAGGGCCTGCCTGGCCCAGCATGCATTTGTAGCCTACTTGTGTGCTGCTGTAGCCCCTTGCTTTAGCTACTGTCATGGAGTTCACTAAATATTTTCATAAAGAAAATGATAAAACACACGGGTACTAAACCAAGGTGACTTACAAAGATGAGGAGGACCGAGAGCAGTGGAGGGAGTGTGATGTAGTGTCCACAACTAATGAATCCTTGTGGAATCTGAAAAATCACCTTAACTAAATGCATGATTGGGTACTTACTACAGTTTCAAAAAATTAATTCCAAGGCACTGTAGATTGAGCCTTATAAGATATTATTTGTGTCATTTGTATTTAATTCTAAGTCACAGCCTATATGTGCAATTTCTAGACTACAATGATTTAACACAACTAAATGTCCCTGCCTCTACCAACCTAGTGTGTCACACTCACTAATGCTCCACAATGGATTTATTTGTAGGCCATAGCCTTGTGATAATAGTCTAATAATATAGCTTAAATAATACATTGTTGTTCCGTCTTAGGCTACATGTCTGGCTACTGACCTATTTACACTGTTTAAATGCCGTTTAATACGACACGTGGCCTGTTTTCAAATGATGAGCGCTTCTTAGTCACATTTTACATGTTTAAATTATTTTCATTCAAATTATATGGTTTGGTTTCAATAGTTAAAAAGCAAATGGTCGATCCATGTAGTCACAAATAGATGGGTGTTGGTTTAAAAAATAAAATACAAAATAAATAATGAATAGAACGCATTTGGAGCTGCGTTTTTTTAAATGTCCTGTGAGCGAGGAGCGTTTTCTAGCGGAGCGGGTAGAAAGGACATGGAACGAGCGCCCGTGAGTGAGGAGCGTTTTCTAGCGGAGCGGGTAGAAAGGACATGGAGCGAGCGCCCGTGAGTGAGGAGCGTTTTCTAGCGGAGCGGGTAGAAAGGACATGGAGCGCCCGTGAGTGAGGAGCGTTTTCTAGCGGAGCGGGTAGAAAGGACATGGAGCGCCCGTGAGCGACGAGCGAGATTTCCGACCGCTCAGCTCCGCTCACACACTGCAGCAATGACAATGAAACAGCCCATCAATAACACTGCTTCATTGCTGCAGATAGAAGTCTGACTCATGTGTGATGATATTTATGAGCCAGTCAGTAGATGTAGTCCTTTCATTCCCCACCTGACCCACAGTCACACTGTCTGAGTCCCAAATGGCACCCCATTCCCTTATATAGTGCACAACTTTTGAGTAGGGTTCCATTTGGGACTAGAGCCACAGTTAATGCTCTTATAGGAATGGCTGACCTGTGGGCTCCATTAAAGTCCTTGGCTGGCGTGCTGGCAGCTACACAGAAATAGCCCGTCAAGCCCCTTTGTTCAGCCGCCACAGTTCTGTCAGCTAGCTAGCGCCACTATGGGTTTGATTGACAGCCGAAGAGATGTCCCATGGTGGTACATGTTTCTGTCTACTAGCAGTTAAGGGAAAGGGGAGAGAACAGAGTAGATGGTGGTGACTGTTAAATATAGTGAAGTTGGTTAGGTTATGGGTTGTTCTGACTCCTGGGGGTGACTGTTAAATATAGTGAAGTTGGTTAGGTTATGGGTTGTTCTGACTCCTGGGGGTGACTGTTAAATATAGTGAAGTTGGTTAGGTTATGGGTTGTTCTGACTCCTGGGGGTGACTGTTAAATATAGTGAAGTTGGTTAGGTTTATGGGTTCTGATTCCTGGGGGTGACTGTTAAATATAGTGAAGTTGGATAGGTTATGGGTTGTTCTGACTCCTGGGGGTGACTGTTAAATATAGTGAAGTTGGTTAGGTTTATGGGTTCTGATTCCTGGGGGTGACTGTTAAATATAGTGAAGTTGGATAGGTTATGGGTTGTTCTGACTCCTGGGGGTGACTGTTAAATATAGTGAAGTTGGTTAGGTTTATGGGTTCTGATTCCTGGGGGTGACTGTTAAATATAGTGAAGTTGGATAGGTTATGGGTTGTTCTGACTCCTGGGGGTGACTGTTAAATATAGTGAAGTTGGTTAGGTTTATGGGTTCTGATTCCTGGGGGTGACTGTTAAATATAGTGAAGTTGGATAGGTTATGGGTTGTTCTGACTCCTGGGGGTGACTGTTAAATATAGTGAAGTTGGTTAGGTTTATGGGTTCTGATTCCTGGGGTGACTGTTAAATATAGTGAAGTTGGATAGGTTATGGGTTGTTCTGACTCCTGGGGGTGACTGTTAAATATAGTGAAGTTGGTTAGGTTATGGGCTAACTCTCTGTGCCTCCTAGAGCATTCAATGCATTTGTTTGTGACATTAACAGTTGAGTGCTGTCAGTGTCATATGACAAACCTGGGCAGCCTCAACTGGTTCAGAACAGAGATGGAGAGAGAGAGAGAGAGAGAGAGAGAGAGAGAGAGAGAGACTGTGGGAGGGACCACAGTAGGAGAGGCGTGGTGAAGGTTTATTTGCCTAGATTACTATAAGCTTTCTCACGGGTGTGTGCAGTGTGGATGGACGCTCAGTGTGTGAAGGGGAAGCTCTGCAGAGTAACAGGTTGGAGAGACTCCTTGGAGGACCTGGGGTTTGATGAGCTTGATCAAACTGGTGGTGACAGAGGAATGAAATGCTTCTTGGGCTTTAGCTGCGAGGAAGGAATCTAAAGAAGACTGCTTGTTGTTTCTCTTGTCTATTTGAGGATGTTTTCCTGTCAAAGAAGTTGTCTCAGGTGAGCAGTACCATACGGTGGCTTCTCTGAGTGCTAGTTTTACTCTGGACTTCTACTTTCACACACAGTTGACTTCAACAGTTGTATTTTCTACTTCACAGTTGGCTACTATGTGTTCAGTTAGGAGGTAGTGAGGGAAGTTATTTTGGTAAGGAGATGGTGTAGTAATAACTGTAAAGCTGAAGCTCCCATAGATTGTATCGAATTACTGTCAGTGTGTCCGCGTTACCTCAATTAGGCAGCAACCTCATCCTTATTACATTTAAACGGTAGGCTACGACCTCATCCTTATTACATTTAACCGGTAGGCTGCGACCTCATCCTTATTACATTTAACCGGTAGGCTGCGACCTCATCCTTATTACATTTAAACGGTAGGCTGCGACCTCATCCTTATTACATTTAAACGGTAGGCTGCGACCTCATCCTTATTACATTTAACCGGTAGGCTGCGACCTCATCCTTATTACATTTAAACGGTAGGCTGCGACCTCATCCTTATTACTTTTAAACGGTAGGCTGCGACCTCATCCTTATTACATTTAAACGGTAGGCTGCGACCTCATCCTTATTACTTTTAAACGGTAGGCAGCGACCTCATCCTTATTACATTTAAACGGTAGGCTACAACCCCATCCTTATTACATTTAACCGGTAGGCTGCGACCTCATCCTTATTACATTTAACCGGTAGGCTGCGACCTCATCCTTATTACATTTAAACGGTAGGCTGCGACCTCATCCTTATTACATTTAAACGGTAGGCTGCGACCTCATCCTTATTACATTTAAACGGTAGGCTGCGACCTCATCCTTATTACATTTAAACGGTAGGCTGCGACCTCATCCTTATTACATTTAAACGGTAGGCTGCGACCTCATCCTTATTACATTTAAACGGTAGGCTGCGACCTCATCCTTATTACATTTAACCGGTAGGCTGCGACCTCATCCTTATTACATTTAAACGGTAGGCAGCGACCTCATCCTTATTACATTTAAACGGTAGGCTGCGACCTCATCCTTATTACATTTAAACGGTAGGCTGCGACCTCATCCTTATTACATTTAAACGGTAGGCAGCGACCTCATCCTTATTTAAACGGTAGGCTGCAACATCATCCTTATTACATTTAAACGGTAGGCAGCAACCTCATCCTTATTACATTTAAACGGTAGGCTACAACATCATCCTTATTTAAACGGTAGGCTACGACCTCATCCTTATTACATTTAAACGGTAGGCTCCGACCTCATCCTTGTTACATTTAAACGGTAGGCTACAACCTATAACATTACGACAGATAACACTGCTAGGTTACAGTATGTCTCTACAGGTAAAACAACACTACCAGGTTACAGTATGTCTCTACAGGTAAAACAACACTACCAGGTTACAGTATGTCTCTACAGGTAAAACAACACTACCAGGTTACAGTATGTCTCTACAGGTAAAACAACACTATTAGTATCATCCTGATCAAGATTGTGAATTGTGGTATAACTGTAGGAATAACTGGAGAAGTGTCCCTACAGCGCTGAAGTAGCAGAAATAGCTGGAGAAGTGTCCCTACAGCGCTGAAGTAGCAGAAATAGCTGGAGAAGTGTCCCTACAGCACTGAAGTAGCAGAAATAGCTGGAGAAGTGTCCCTACAGCACTGAAGTAGCAGAAATATCTGGAGAAGTGTCCCTACAGCGCTGAAGTAGCAGAAATAGCTGGAGAAGTGTCCCTACAGCGCTGAAGTAGCAGAAATAGCTGGAGAAGTGTCCCTACAGCACTGAAGTATCAGAAATATCTGGAGAAGTGTCCCTACAGCACTGAAGTAGCAGAAATAGCTGGAGAAGTGTCACTACAGCGCTAAAATAGGAGAAATAACTGGAGAATTTACCCTAAATCAAATCAAATTTTATTTGTCACATACACATGGTTAGCAGATGTTAATGCGAGTGTAGCGAAATGCTTGTGCTTCTAGTTCCGACAATGCAGTAATAACCAACAAGTAATCTAACTAACAATTCCTAAACTACTGTCTTATACACAGTGTAAGGGGATAAAGAATATGTACATAAGGATATATGAATGAGTGATGGTACAGAGCAGCATAGGCAAGATACAGTAGATGGTATCGAGTACAGTATATACATATGAGATGAGTATGTAAACAAAGTGGCATAGTTAGTGGCTAGTGATACATGTATTACATAAGGATGCAGTCGATGATATAGAGTACAGTATATACGTATGCATATGAGATGAATAATGTAGGGTAAGTAACATTATATAAGGTAGCATTGTTTAAAGTGGCTAGTGATATATTTACATAATTTCCCATCAATTCCCATTATTAAAGTGGCTGGAGTTGAGTCAGTGTCAGTGTGTTGGCAGCAGCCACTCAATGTTAGTGGTGGCTGTTTAACAGTCTGATGGCCTTGAGATAGAAGCTGTTTTTCAGTCTCTCGGTCCCAGCTTTGATGCACCTGTACTGACCTCGCCTTCTGGATGATAGCGGGGTGAACAGGCAGTGGCTCGGGTGGTTGATGTCCTTGATGATCTTTATGGCCTTCCTGTAACATCGGGTGGTGTAGGTGTCCTGGAGGGCAGGTAGTTTGCCCCCGATGATGCGTTGTGCAGACCTCACTACCCTCTGGAGAGCCTTACGGTTGAGGGCGGAGCAGTTTCCGTACCGGGCGGTGATACAGCCCGCCAGGATGCTATCGATTGTGCATCTGTAGAAGTTTGTGAGTGCTTTTGGTGACAAGCCGAATTTCTTCAGCCTCCTGAGGTTGAAGAGGCGCTGCTGCGCCTTCTTCACGATGCTGTCTGTGTGAGTGGACCAATTCAGTTTGTCTGTGATGTGTATGCCAAGGAACTTAAAACTTGCTACTCTCTCCACTACTGTTCCATCGATGTGGATAGGGGGGTGTTCCCTCTGCTGTTTCCTGAAGTCCACAATCATCTCCTTAGTTTTGTTGACGTTGAGTGTGAGGTTATTTTCCTGACACCACACTCCGAGGGCCCTCACCTCCTCCCTGTAGGCCGTCTCGTCGTTGTTGGTAATCAAGACTACCACTGTTGTGTCGTCCGCAAACTTGATGATTGAGTTGGAGGCGTGCGTGGCCACGCAGTCGTGGGTGAACAGGGAGTACAGGAGAGGGCTCAGAACGCACCCTTGTGGGGCCCCCCTACAGAGCTAAAATAGGAGAAATAACTGGAGAATTTACCCTACAGCGCTAAAATAGGAGACATAACTGGAGAAGTGTCCCTACAGCGCTGAAGTAGCAGAAATAGCTGGAGAATTTACCCTACAGTGCTGAAATAGCAGGATAACTGGAGAAGTGTCCCAACAGCGCTAAAATAGGAGAAATAACTGGAGAAGTGTCCCTACAGCGCTGACGTAGCAGAAATAACTGAAGAAGTGTCCCTACAGCGCTAAAATAGGAGAAATAACTGGAGAAGTGTCCCTACAGCGCTGAAGTAGCAGAAATAACTGGAGAAGTGTCCCTACAGCGCTAAAATAGGAGAAATAACTGGAGAAGTGTCCCTACAGTGCTAAAATAGGAGAAATAACTGGAGAAGTGTCCCTACAGTGCTAAAATAGGAGAAATAACTGGAGAAGTGTCCCTACTGCACAGTGTTTTCCGTTTGTGTCCTACCATCTCGAAGTATGCAGTATGTTTAACACATGGGTCTATGTGTGGATAGCGTATGGCGCTGCGTGTGGTTAGCGTATGGCGCTGCGTGTGGTTAGCGTATGGCGCTGCGTGTGGTTAGCGTATGGCGCTGTGTGTGTTTAGCGTATGGCGCTGTGTGTGTTTAACGTATGGGGCTATTTGTGGAATTGGCAGTTCTAGGGTATCAGTTATCCTCACCGAGGCCCAGGGCCTAAAATTTACACCCGCCACCTGCTGAACGTGGGTAGATTTTGCCGTTGGCAGGTAAGAATGTATAATTCACCAGCGACGTTAGTGCGTGGCAGTACTCCAGGCCCTACAGTGGGTATTTCATAAAAATAGTCAAGCATTGGCCCAAGTGAGTTGTGATTTATAGCTAAATAAAAGCTGCAGTAGCTGTTTTCAAAGTATTAATGCCATTTTGTTTCGTATCTGTTAATGCACAAAGAAAGCTATAACATTAGGATTCAGATATCAGGCAGCAACACTGCCTGTCTGGGGGGCTGTGAGTGCGGAAATATTTGTTTTTAGAAGCAATGGGCACAGGCATAAAAGTTGGTCTAATTTACTCAAGTATCCTACAGTGATTTCTTGTTAATTTTCATTGTTTTGTTCACAAGCTAGGTTACTTTTTCAATGTTTGAGTTTCCTCCCACTGCTAGCAAAAAGAGACCTCGTTGGCTCTCTACTAGTGACACAGGCACATGCGATAACTTGAGTGGCCCTGTTACCAAGGTAACCTTAAAAGGGCAGCTAAACATTTTTTGTCTGATATTTATGTTAAAAATACTTAGGTCACAGAATAGTAAATTACATTGAGAAATATAACCAATAACTTCTTACTAGTAATACATTTATTGTTTTAGAAACATTACTAAGCATGGCAGTTTCTTTGTGTAATTATGGCAGCACATTTTTGACTGGTAAACAATCTGATTGGCTGGTAGATTTTTTTGTATCGACCTGCCACAGTGGCTGCTATACAAACAAGTTAGTTTTAGGCCCTGTCTTGGCCTGTCTTTTATCTGTCTGTCCTCTCCTTACCCTGTGTGTGTAGTTTGATAGAATGAAAGTTTACCAAATGATCTTCAGCCCAGCTTGAAAACAGGAAATGATGTCCTGAACTGACTGACTGGGGATAATGGAGAATAGGTCGACTTTCTCTCCCCAACTAACTGTGTGGTTTGACTGTTAGTCCCACTGACTCTCTCTCCCCAACTAACTGTGTGGTTTGACTGTTAGTCCCACTGACTTTCTCTCCCCAACTAACTGTGTGGTTTGACTGTTAGTCCCACTGACTTTCTCTCCCCAACTAACTGTGTGGTTTGACTGTTAGTCCCACTGACTTTCTCTCCCCAACTAACTGTGTGGTTTGACTGTTAGTCCCACTGACTTTCTCTCCCCAACTAACTGTGTGGTTTGACTGTTAGTCCCACTGACTTTCTCTCCCCAACTAACTGTGTGGTTTGACTGTTAGTCCCACTGACTTTCTCTCCCCAACTAACTGTGTGGTTTGACTGTTAGTCCCTCTGACTCTCTCTCCCCAACTAACTGTGTGGTTTGACTGTTAGTCCCACTGACTTTCTCTCCCCAACTAACTGTGTGGTTTGACTGTTAGTCCCACTGACTTTCTCTCCCCAACTAACTGTGTGGTTTGACTGTTAGTCCCACTGACTTTCTCTCCCCAACTAACTGTGTGGTTTGACTGTTAGTCCCACTGACTTTCTCTCCCCAACTAACTGTGTGGTTTGACTGTTAGTCCCACTGACTTTCTCTCCCCAACTAACTGTGTGGTTTGACTGTTAGTCCCACTGACTTTCTCTCCCCAACTAACTGTGTGGTTTGACTGTTAGTCCCTCTGACTCTCTCTCCCCAACTAACTGTGTGGTTTGACTGTTAGTCCCACTGACTTTCTCTCCCCAACTAACTGTGTGGTTTGACTGTTAGTCCCACTGACTTTCTCTCCCCAACTAACTGTGTGTGGTTTGACTGTTAGTCCCACTGACTTTCTCTCCCCAACTAACTGTGTGTGGTTTGACTGTTAGTCCCACTGACTTTCTCTCCCCAACTAACTGTGTGTGGTTTGACTGTTAGTCCCACTGACTTTCTCTCCCAACTAACTGTGTGTGGTTTGACTGTTAGTCCCACTGACTTTCTCTCCCCAACTAACTGTGTGGTTTGACTGTTAGTCCCACTGACTTTTCTCTCCCCAACTAACTGTGTGGTTTGACTGTTAGTCCCACTGACTTTCTCTCCCCAACTAACTGTGTGTGGTTTGACTGTTAGTCCCACTGACTTTCTCTCCCCAACTAACTGTGTGTGGTTTGACTGTTAGTCCCACTGACTTTCTCTCCCCAACTAACTGTGTGTGGTTTGACTGTTAGTCCCACTGACTTTCTCTCCCCAACTAACTGTGTGTGGTTTGACTGTTAGTCCCACTGACTTTCTCTCCCCAACTAACTGTGTGGTTTGACTGTTAGTCCCACTGACTTTCTCTCCCCAACTAACTGTGTGGTTTGACTGTTAGTCCCTCTGACTTTCTCTCCCCAACTAACTGTGTGGTTTGACTGTTAGTCCCACTGACTTTCTCTCCCCAACTAACTGTGTGGTTTGACTGTTAGTCCCACTGACTTTCTCTCCCCAACTAACTGTGTGTGGTTTGACTGTTAGTCCCACTGACTTTCTCTCCCCAACTAACTGTGTGTGGTTTGACTGTTAGTCCCACTGACTTTCTCTCCCCAACTAACTGTGTGTGGTTTGACTGTTAGTCCCACTGACTTTCTCTCCCCAACTAACTGTGTGTGGTTTGACTGTTAGTCCCACTGACTTTCTCTCCCCAACTAACTGTGTGTGGTTTGACTGTTAGTCCCACTGACTTTCTCTCCCCAACTAACTGTGTGGTTTGACTGTTAGTCCCACTGACTTTCTCTCCCCAACTAACTGTGTGTGGTTTGACTGTTAGTCCCACTGACTTTCTCTCCCCAACTAACTGTGTGTGGTTTGACTGTTAGTCCCACTGACTTTCTCTCCCCAACTAACTGTGTGTGGTTTGACTGTTAGTCCCACTGACTTTCTCTCCCCAACTAACTGTGTGTGGTTTGACTGTTAGTCCCACTGACTTTCTCTCCCCAACTAACTGTGTGTGGTTTGACTGTTAGTCCCACTGACTTTCTCTCCCCAACTAACTGTGTGTGGTTTGACTGTTAGTCCCACTGACTTTCTCTCCCCAACTAACTGTGTGTGGTTTGACTGTTAGTCCCACTGACTTTCTCTCCCCAACTAACTGTGTGTGGTTTGACTGTTAGTCCCACTGACTCTCTCCTCTGTCTCTCTGTGTGTGGTTTGACTGTTAGTCCCACTGACTCTCTCCCCAACTAACTGTGTGTGGTTTGACTGTTAGTCCCACTGACTCTCTCCTCTGTGTGTGTGATTTGACTGTTAGTCCCACTGACTCTCTCCTCTGTGTGTGTGGTTTGACTGTTAGTCCCACTGACTTTCTCTCCCCAACTAACTGTGTGTGGTTTGACTGTTAGTCCCACTGACTTTCTCTCCCCAACTAACTGTGTGTGGTTTGACTGTTAGTCCCACTGACTTTCTCTCCCCAACTAACTGTGTGTGGTTTGACTGTTAGTCCCACTGACTTTCTCTCCCCAACTAACTGTGTGTGGTTTGACTGTTAGTCCCACTGACTTTCTCTCCCCAACTAACTGTGTGTGGTTTGACTGTTAGTCCCACTGACTCTCTCCTCTGTCTCTCTGTGTGTGTGTGGTTTGACTGTTAGTCCCACTGACTCTCTCCTCTGTCTCTGTGTGTGTGGTTTGACTGTTAGTCCCACTGACTCTCTCCTCTGTCTCTGTGTGTGGTTTGACTGTTAGTCCCACTGACTCTCTCCTCTGTCTCTGTGTGTGTGGTTTGACTGTTAGTCCCACTGACTCTCTCCTCTGTCTCTGTGTGTGTGGTTTGACTGTTAGTCCCACTGACTCTCTCCTCTGTGTGTGTGTGTGTGTGGTTTGACTGTTAGTCCCACTGACTCTCTCCTCTGTGTGTGTGTGTGTGTGTGGTTTGACTGTTAGTCCCACTGACTCTCTCCTCTGTGTGTGTGTGTGTGTGTGGTTTGACTGTTAGTCCCACTGACTCTCTCCTCTGTCTCTGTGTGTGTGGTTTGACTGTTAGTCCCACTGACTCTCTCCTGTGTGTGTGGTTTGACTGTTAGTCCCACTGACTCTCTCCTCTGTGTGTGTGTGTGTGGTTTGACTGTTAGTCCCACTGACTCTCTCCTCTCTGTGTGTGTGTGTGTGGTTTGACTGTTAGTCCCACTGACTCTCTCCTCTGTGTGTGTGTGTGTGTGTGTGTGTGTGTGTGTGTGTGTGTGTGTGTGGTTTGACTGTTAGTCCCACTGACTCTCTCCTCTGTGTGTGTGTGTGGTTTGACTGTTAGTCCCACTGACTCTCTCCTCTGTCTCTCCTCTGTGTGTGTGTGGTTTGACTGTTAGTCCCACTGACTCTCTCCTGTGTGTGTGTGTGTGGTTTGACTGTTAGTCCCACTGACTCTCTCCTCTGTGTGTGTGTGTGTGTGGTTTGACTGTTAGTCCCACTGACTCTCTCCTGTGTGTGTGTGTGTGTGTGGTTTGACTGTTTGTCCCACTGACTCTCTCCTCTGTGTGTGTGTGTGGTTTGACTGTTAGTCCCACTGACTCTCTCCTCTGTGTGTGTGTGTGTGTGGTTTGACTGTTAGTCCCACTGACTCTCTCCTGTGTGTGTGGTTTGACTGTTAGTCCCACTGACTCTCTCCTCTGTGTGTGTGGTTTGACTGTTAGTCCCACTGACTCTCTCCTCTGTGTGTGTGTGGTTTGACTGTTAGTCCCACTGACTCTCTCCTCTGTCTCTCTGTGTGTGTGTGTGTTTTGACTGTTAGTCCCACTGACTCTCTCCTCTGTCTCTCTGTGTGTGTGTGTGGTTTGACTGTTAGTCCCACTGACTCTCTCCTGTGTGTGTGTGTGTGTGTGTGTGTGTGTGTGTGTGTGTGTGTGTGTGTGTGTGTGTGTGTGTGTGTGTGTGTGTGTGTGTGTGTGGTTTGACTGTTAGTCCCACTGACTCTCTCCTCTGTGTGTGTGTGTGGTTTGACTGTTAGTCCCACTGACTCTCTCCTCTGTCTCTCCTCTGTGTGTGTGTGGTTTGACTGTTAGTCCCACTGACTCTCTCCTGTGTGTGTGTGTGTGGTTTGACTGTTAGTCCCACTGACTCTCTCCTCTGTGTGTGTGTGTGTGTGTGTGTGGTTTGACTGTTAGTCCCACTGACTCTCTCCTCTGTGTGTGTGTGTGTGTGGTTTGACTGTTTGTCCCACTGACTCTCTCCTCTGTGTGTGTGTGTGGTTTGACTGTTAGTCCCACTGACTCTCTCCTCTGTGTGTGTGTGTGTGTGTGGTTTGACTGTTAGTCCCACTGACTCTCTCCTGTGTGTGTGGTTTGACTGTTAGTCCCACTGACTCTCTCCTCTGTGTGTGTGGTTTGACTGTTAGTCCCACTGACTCTCTCCTCTGTGTGTGTGTGGTTTGACTGTTAGTCCCACTGACTCTCTCCTCTGTCTCTCTGTGTGTGTGTGTGTTTTGACTGTTAGTCCCACTGACTCTCTCCTCTGTCTCTCTGTGTGTGTGTGTGGTTTGACTGTTAGTCCCACTGACTCTCTCCTCTGTGTGTGTGTGTGTGTGTGTGTGTGTGTGTGTGTGTGTGTGTGTGTGTGTGTGTGTGTGTGTGTGTGTGTGTGTGTGTGGTTTGACTGTTAGTCCCACTGACTCTCTCCTCTGTGTGTGTGTGTGGTTTGACTGTTAGTCCCACTGACTCTCTCCTCTGTGTGTGTGTGGTTTGACTGTTAGTCCCTCTGACTCTCTCCTCTGTGTGTGTGTGTGGTTTGACTGTTAGTCCCACTGACTCTCTCCTCTGTGTGTGTGTGTGTGTGTGGTTTGACTGTTAGTCCCACTGACTCTCTCCTCTGTGTGTGTGTGTGTGGTTTGACTGTTAGTCCCACTGACTCTCTCCTCTGTGTGTGTGTGTGTGGTTTGACTGTTAGTCCCACTGACTCTCTCCTCTCTCTGCAGCGCTGCACTCAGGCCGGCCAGTCGTTGATGGAGTTCTTGCAGGGGAGCGGTGACTACTGCCACGCCCAACATCTCAGCGCTTGAGCCCAGGCCCCCCGGGGGGAGGATGGCCCTGTTGCCCTGCTGCACCTCCCACCCCTGAATGCCCACAGCCAGGTTGCCCTCTCCACCCAGACCCAGACACCCCCACTCTGACTGTAGACTGACCGACGGACGGCAGGCCCACTAACTCACCAGATGGGGTAGTGAGTGTCGGTGGCCAAGGGCAGCGCAAGCTAACGGACAGCTACCTCTTCACCCCCCCCCCCGGCACCTTACTCTTCACCCTGTCCAACCCCCACTCTATTCCCAGCACCCCACGACACCCTGGACAGGAGAGACTTGAGAGGACCTTGTAAAGTCCTTCTGAGGTGGGGTGTTGTTGCTGGGGTTTGTTCCTCAGCCTCAGAGAGACTAGCAGGGGTGACCTGCTTTCTTGGCTTCCTGCCTGGCTTCCTGCCTGCTGTGTCAGGACAGTGTAGTGTAGCTGGTGGGCTGGGTGCTCCTCTGTCAGGGTGGGTGCGGGCCCCTGGGTCTGGGTCGACGTCGTGGCGTCTTCTCCTGAGAGTGGGATCCTCAGTGTGTCCAGAATGAACCGTCCGGCTCCCCCCGTCGAGGTCTCCTACAAGAACATGAGGTTCCTCATCACACACAACCCCACCAACGCCACCTCGACACCTTCATCGAGGTGAGACAGAGAGGAACCTTCCACACAACACCACTAACACCACTCTTATCACCTTCATCGAGGCGAGACAGAGAGGAACCTTCCACACAACACCACTAACACAACTCTTATCACCTTCATCAAGGTGAGACGGAGAGGAATCTTCCAGACTGTTCTGGCTCTCGGTCGTCTAATCCTGCTGAGTTAGAAGTGGTACCTAGGTAACTGATCTAAAATCAGATTACTCCTCTGGGTTCACACTGCACGCTCTTAGCCCAGGGCTAATCTTCATCAATATTCATGTTAGGTGAAAATGGAAATGTCACAATGAATGGAATTTGATGACAATTAATATTTAAATTGGTTGACAATCTGTGATTGGCTAACCCTGAAAACTTGGTTCTAAGAACAGAGTGTGAGCCTCTCAGGGAAAACCCAGAACTGATGGAAGATCAGCATCTAGGGAAAACTTAATCCTACTCGGTCTGATTGGTATTACCACTGTAACTAGCTGTCATGTGACAGGGCGGTTACCAAATCAATCTAACTGTTATTACAACTGTCATTGTCACACCTCCGACTCATGAATGGTTTTGATGAAGTTACCTCTCCCTTTTCCAGGACCTGAAGCAGTATGGTGCAACAACAGTGGTGCGGGTGTGTGAGGTCACCTACGACAAGACTCCTCTGGAGAAGGATGGCATCACAGTCATGGTGCGCAAAGATACACACACACACACACACACACATAGGATCCCTCTTCTCTACACTCTCTCACTAGGGTTCTATTCACTCGGAACCAAACGGATGCAAAACAGGCTGAAACGAATGGGGACCGACCTGAATTTGTCCAATGAGAAAAGCTTTTTTTTTTTTTTTCTGTTGCAAGACGTTTTGCTACGGTGCCAAAAGTTCTGGTACGCTGTGCATTAATGAATACGACCCTGGTGGTGTTCAGGAGGTACAAAATGAGGTGAAACGTGGCCTGCTACTGTCTGAACTGGTCCATTGAGACTAGTCTACTGCTACCTGAACTGGTCCATTGAGACTAGTCTACTGCTGTCTGAACTGGTCCATTGAGACTAGTCTACTGCTGCCTGAACTGGTCCATTGAGACTAGTCTACTGGTGTCTGAACTGGTCCATTGAGACTAGTCTACTGCTGTCTGAACTGGTCCATTGAGACTAGTCTACTGCTGTCTGACCTGGTCCATTGAGACTAGTCTACTGGTGTCTGAACTGGTCCATTGAGACTAGTCTACTGGTGTCTGAACTGGTCCATTGAGACTAGTCTACTGGTGTCTGAACTGGTCCATTGAGACTAGTCTACTGCTGTCTGAACTGGTCCATTGAGACTAGTCTACTGCTGTCTGACCTGGTCCATTGAGACTAGTCTACTGGTGTCTGAACTGGTCCATTGAGACTAGTCTACTGGTACCTCAACTGGTCCATTGAGACTAGTCTACTGGTACCTCAACTGGTCCATTGAGACTAGTCTACTGCTGTCTGAACTGGTCCATTGAGACTAGTCTACTGCTGTCTGACCTGGTCCATTGAGACTAGTCTACTGGTGTCTGAACTGGTCCATTGAGACTAGTCTACTGGTACCTCAACTGGTCCATTGAGACTAGTCTACTGGTACCTCAACTGGTCCATTGAGACTAGTCTACTGGTACCTCAACTGGTCCATTGAGAATAGTCTACTGGTACCTCAACTGGTCCATTGAGACTAGTCTACTGGTGTCTGAACTGGTCCATTGAGACTAGTCTACTGGTACCTCAACTGATCCATTGAGACTAGTCTACTGGTACCTCAACTGATCCATTGAGACTAGTCTACTGGTACCTCAACTGGTCCATTGAGACTAGTCTACTGGTACCTCAACTGGTCCATTGAGACTAGTCTACTGGTACCTCAACTGGTCCATTGAGACTAGTCTACTCGCTCTGTTTCAAAAAAATTCTCCAGTATGTTCCTACTGACCCTGTTTCCTCTCTCTGCCATGTGGAGGATGTTATTCATGATCTCACCCTGCTGCACATGTGTTGGAGTAGAGGAAACACTACCTCCTGCCCCGAACACACACACACACACACACACACACACACACACACACACACACACACATCTGGCTCAGCGTCAGGGTTTACCTCATGGTTTACTCCTCTCTTGTCTCCCAACATCCTCTCCTCTCACCTGGTCTTTCTTTTTCTTCACTCTCCTTTCTCTCTCTCCTTTCTCTCTCTCTGTCTCTCTCTCGCGCTCTCTCTCTCTCTCTCCTTTCTCTCCCTCTGAGTTAATAACGTTGTTGGGAACAGAGAGCGAGTACCCTCTCAGAGAAGGGGTAGCATCAGATGAGAAGAATGTAGGGATGTAGAGATAACTAGAGGCCTGGGTTACATAAGGCCCTTAACCACCCTCTGTCTGTTGTGTTATCAGAGTGACACAGTCACACAGAGTCCTCTCTCTGCTCTTCCCTGTGTGAGAGAGCCTTGTATCCTGGCTGACAGAGTCCTCTCTCTGCTCTTCCCTGTGTGAGAGAGAGCCTTGTATCCTGGCTGACTGAGTCCTCTCTCGGCTCTTCCCTGTGTGAGAGAGAGCCTTGTATCCTGGCTGACTGAGTCCTCTCCTCTTCCCTGTGTGAGAGAGAGCCTTGTATCCTGGCTGACTGAGTCCTCTCTCTGCTCTTCCCTGTGTGAGAGAGAGCCTTGTATCCTGGCTGACTGAGTCCTCTCTCTGCTCTTCCCTGTGTGAGAGAGAGCCTTGTATCCTGGCTGACTGAGTCCTCTCTCTGCTCTTCCCTGTGTGAGAGAGAGCCTTGTATCCTGGCTGACTGAGTCCTCTCTCTGCTCTTCCCTGTGTGAGAGAGAGCCTTGTATCCTGGCTGACTGAGTCCTCTCTCTGCTCTTCCCTGTGTGAGAGAGAGCCTTGTATCCTGGCTGACTGAGTCCTCTCTCTGCTCTTCCCTGTGTGAGAGAGAGCCTTGTATCCTGGCTGACTGAGTCCTCTCTCTGCTCTTCCCTGTGTGAGAGAGAGCCTTGTATCCTGGCTGACTGAGTCCTCTCTCTGCTCTTCCCTGTGTGAGAGAGAGCCTTGTATCCTGGCTGACTGAGTCCTCTCTCTGCTCTTCCCTGTATGAGAGAGAGCCTTGTATCCTGGCTGACTGAGTCCTCTCTCTGCTCTTCCCTGTGTGAGAGAGAGCCTTGTATCCTGGCTGACTGAGTCCTCTCTCTGCTCTTCCCTGTGTGAGAGAGAGCCTTGTATCCTGGCTGACTGAGTCCTCTCTCTGCTCTTCCCTGTGTGAGAGAGAGCCTTGTATCCTGGCTGACTGAGTCCTCTCTCTGCTCTTCCCTGTGTGAGAGAGAGCCTTGTATCCTGGCCAACTGAGTCCTCTCTGCTCTTCCCTGTGTGAGAGAGAGCCTTGTATCCTGGCTGACTGAGTCCTCTCTCTGCTCTTCCCTGTGTGAGAGAGAGCCTTGTATCCTGGCTGACTGAGTCTCTCTCTGCTCTTCCCTGTGTGAGAGAGCCTTGTATCCTGGCTGACTGAGTCCTCTCTCTGCTCTTCCCTGTGTGAGAGAGAGCCTTGTATCCTGGCTGACTGAGTCCTCTCTCTGCTCTTCCCTGTGTGAGAGAGAGCCTTGTATCCTGGCTGACTGAGTCCTCTCTCTGCTCTTCCCTGTGTGAGAGAGAGCCTTGTATCCTGGCTGACTGAGTCCTCTCCTCTTCCCTGTGTGAGAGAGAGCCTTGTATCCTGGCTGACTGAGTCCTCTCTCTGCTCTTCCCTGTGTGAGAGAGAGCCTTGTATCCTGGCTGACTGAGTCCTCTCTCTGCTCTTCCCTGTGTGAGAGAGAGCCTTGTATCCTGTTTGACTGAGTCCTCTCCTCTTCCCTGTGTGAGAGAGAGCCTTGTATCCTGGCTGACTGAGTCCTCTCTCTGCTCTTCCCTGTGTGAGAGAGAGCCTTGTATCCTGGCTGACTGAGTCCTCTCTCTGCTCTTCCCTGTGTGAGAGAGAGCCTTGTATCCTGGCTGACTGAGTCCTCTCTCTGCTCTTCCCTGTGTGAGAGAGAGCCTTGTATCCTGGCTGACTGAGTCCTCTCTCTGCTCTTCCCTGTGTGAGAGAGAGCCTTGTATCCTGGCTGACTGAGTCCTCTCTCTGCTCTTCCCTGTGTGAGAGAGAGCCTTGTATCCTGGCTGACTGAGTCCTCTCTCTGCTCTTCCCTGTGTGAGAGAGAGCCTTGTATCCTGGCTGACTGAGTCCTCTCTCTGCTCTTCCCTGTGTGAGAGAGAGCCTTGTATCCTGGCTGACTGAGTCCTCTCTCTGCTCTTCTCTGTGTGAGAGAGAGCCTTGTATCCTGGCTGACTGAGTCCTCTCTCTGCTCTTCCCTGTGTGAGAAAGAGTCTTGTATCCTGGCTGACTGAGTCCTCTCTCTGCTCTTCCCTGTGTGAGAGAGAGCCTTGTATCCTGGCTGACTGAGTCCTCTCTCTGCTCTTCCCTGTGTGAGAGAGAGCCTTGTATCCTGGCTGACTGAGTCCTCTCTCTGCTCTTCCCTGTGTGAGAGAGAGCCTTGTATCCTGGCTGACTGAGTCCTCTCCTCTTCCCTGTGTGAGAGAGAGCCTTGTATCCTGGCTGACTGAGTCCTCTCTCTGCTCTTCCCTGTGTGAGAGAGAGCCTTGTATCCTGGCTGACTAAGTCCGGCTCTGGTCAAAGGTAGTGCACTATGTAGGGAATAGGGTGCCATTTGGGACGTACCCGTGTACACTTGCTGACTGACTGGCTCAGTGCTTCCTCTTCAATAGGAACACAGCAGAGAGCAGAAGATTAGCCACCAGCTGAGAGAGACTGGCTGGCAGGTGAAACCCAGTTCCCTGTTCCCCTCCACATCTCCCTGAACTCCAGATGAAAACCATGTTGTCTGTCTCATTCAGCACGCTGTGTAATGTGCTGTTCTGTCTGACATGGCTGGTGATGCCTTCGTTGCTCAAAGAGGTTATTTATTGGCATTATATGGAGAAATGTTACTCCCTCGGTCTCTGCTTTTGCAGGTTTCTTTAGTCTTACCAGTGTATCAGTAATGGTGTGGGTATATTTGGAGGCCATATATAACAGTGGTAAGTACCAGAGGTGCGTCCATCCACCTTGTGACTGACTTAACATAGACCATCCTCTGTAGCATGTGATAACATTCAGCTGGCTGATATAAAGGGACTGTGGACTCATTCAGGAAGTGGCCCAAAATGGCACCCTATTGTGTCCATATAGTGCACTACTTTTGTGCAGAGCTGTATGGGCCCTAATCATAAGTAGTGCACTGTACTATGAAGGGAATAGGCTGCCAGATTTGAGACCTACACTCTGCCAAACGTCTCGCTGGTTGTCGTATGAGAGTCAAGTTGCAGAGGAAGAAGGATACCATGGTGACGGGGTCTGTTCTGGGGGTTCCGAGAAACGGCCCAAGACGTTCTTCGGGCCACAATTAGAACACTGCCTCCTCCTCCTCCAAGCTCTTGTCTCAAGCTCTGGGCTGCGTTGGTTGGACTTGGAATGAGCTTCACGACATGAATAGCTTACTGTTGACATACCAGGCGGCTCTGTTCACCTCTTAGTAGATGTAAATGTTATTTTTAACCACATCCTCTCTACAGTCGAAGATTCTATTAGGGAGAGATTTACTCTCAAGGTTGTCACAACAGGTTCACCCATTATGGAGTTCTGTGGCGTCAGAACAGACATGTAAAATGGACATTTCTGTATCTTCGGTGTTGTGGTGACTTCTCCATATCTTGATGCCCACAACTTCTTTAGATATCCACAACAGGATGCAGAGCAATTCAAGGCATTTCATGTGAGGTTAGGGTCAGGCCTTGCCATGTACAGGATCCCTGTCCTTCCTGGAACATTGAACAGAGAGTAGAATGGATCCTGTTGTGGGTTTTGCCTGTGTGTTACTGGTAGAATGGATCCTGTTGTGGGTTTTGCCTGTGTTACTGGTAGAATGGATCCTGTTGTGGGTTTTGCCTGTGTGTGTTACTGGTAGAATGGATCATGTTGTGGATTTTGCCTGTGTGTTACTGGTAGAATGGATCCTGTTGTGGGTTTTGCCTGTGTTACTGGTAGAATGGGTCCTGCTGTGTGTGTTACTGGTAGAATGGGTCCTTCTGTGTGTGTTACTGGTAGAATGGGTCCTGCTGTGTGTGTTACTGGTAGAATGGGTCCTGCTGTGTGTGTTACTGGTAGAATGGGTCCTGCTGTGTGTGTTACTGGTAGAATGGATCCTGCTGTGTGTGTTACTGGTAGAATGGGTCCTGCTGTGTGTGTTACTGGTAGAATGGGTCCTGCTGTGTGTGTTACTGGTAGAATGGGTCCTGCTGTGTGTGTTACTGGTAGAATGGGTCCTGCTGTGTGTGTTACTGGTAGAATGGGTCCTTCTGTGTGTGTTACTGGTAGAATGGGTCCTGCTGTGTGTGTTACTGGTAGAATGGGTCCTGCTGTGTGTGTTACTGGTAGAATGGGTCCTGCTGTGTGTGTTACTGGTAGAATGGGTCCTGCTGTGTGTGTTACTGGTAGAATGGATCCTGCTGTGTGTGTTACTGGTAGAATGGGTCCTGCTGTGTGTGTTACTGGTAGAATGGGTCCTGCTGTGTGTGTTACTGGTAGAATGGGTCCTGCTGTGTGTGTTACTGGTAGAATGGGTCCTGCTGTGTGTGTTACTGGTAGAATGGGTCCTGCTGTGTGTGTTACTGGTAGAATGGGTCCTGCTGTGTGTGTTACTGGTAGAATGGGTCCTGCTGTGTGTGTTACTGGTAGAATGGGTCCTGCTGTGTGTGTTACTGGTAGAATAGATCCTGTGTGCGTCCAAAATGGCGCCCTAATATCCTATATGTTGCATTACTTTGCACCAGAATCCTCTAGGTTCTGGTAGGGCTGTGACCTTAACAGTATCGCACATTTTTTTCCTTGGCAAAAATGTAAACTCGAAGCAGACCAAACTCGTTGATCCTTTAACCTGCAGGTTGTTGTGGCTGTAGTTTGAAAAGCCATGTGACTCTGGATGACGACATAATGATGTTTCCAACATTATGTCTGTTTTCCCAAAACGTTCCAGCCGCTTGATGTTTTGTTTCCTTGTCACGATACTAATGAGTATCCCGGCCCCTGGTGTGGTCCCGGCCCCTGGTGTGGTCCCCGACCCCTGGTGTGGTCCCCGACCCCTGGTGTGGTCCCCGACCCCTGGTGTGGTCCCCGACCCCTGGTGTGGTCCCCGACCCCTGGTGTGGTCCCCGACCCCTGGTGTGGTCCCCGACCCCTGGTGTGGTCCCGACCCCTGGTGTGGTCCCGACCCCTGGTGTGGTCCCCGACCCCTGGTGTGGTCCCGAGCCCTGGTGTGGTCCCGAGCCCTGGTGTGGTCCCGAGCCCTGGTGTGGTCCCCGACCCCTGGTGTGGTCCTGACCCTGGGCTCTGGGTCCTATGACTCGTTTGGGATGCAGCCTGCAGTGTCCATGTGGAACGACCCTTAACCCCAGCATTGTTTTGTTTTTTGAGAGAGAAAGTCCCAGTTGCACCCTTCTATTCATGGCAGTGTGAAATAGTGATGTCATCATAACATCTTTCCCAGCCAGGCCTGTGATCCCCTGGCTCAGCTGAGCCCCCAAGGGCTTTTGAAGGGAGTTGTTGTCTTGGTAACACATTGTTGTCAAACACACAAGATGTTTGTCCCTGGGAGCAGGTATTGTGGTGTTGGAAGTCCCACTCCACTAGAAGATAAGAGATGACTCTCTCTCTCTGTGTGTGTGTTTGCCAGTTAAGAACAAATTCTTATTTACAATGACGGCCTACACCGGCCAAACCCGGACGACGCTGGGACAGTTGTGCGCCGCCCTATAGGACTCCCAATCACGGCCGGATGTGATAGTGTCTGATGGGTCTCTAGTGTGACTGATCCCTCCTAGACACGCATGGTTTCCGCTTTAAGCCTTCATCTGTCCAATGGAGGAGTCAAACAGCTGGTTTGAGCATCCTTGATGCTGTATGGTGCATTAGGTCTGTATCTGACCAGGTGCTGGATGTCTTGGTTAATCTACCATCACTGTCTAATCCTTCAATGAAGGAGTGTTTGTCATTATAGAGGATGGTAGCCCAACATGGCCAGAACAATACATTGTATCCAACCGACTGATTTTAATGTACACTAGCCAAACCAATTAAATGTTGAAAACAAACAGTTCACCACAGTTCACTCAGTGAAGAAGAGGTGACCACACATCTGTTCTCTGTTGTGGTTCTGCACCAACTATAAACAAACCCCTTATAGTGTTGTCTGTGTTGACAGAAGGCTTTCCTGATGTTGTGGGTGCTGATGGAACATGTTATGTGTCCCAAATGGCACCCTATTGCCTACATTGTGCACTACCTTTGACCAGAGCCCTATTGTAGTGCACTATATAGGGAATTAGGGTACCATTTGAGATGAATCTAGGCCCTCAGATACCACCAGTCGCTGACTGAATGTTCCCACTGTTTGGATGGGAGGTGTTTGTTGAGATGGCAGGAACAGTGAAATAGTGTAGGAAGGACACAGTGTGTTGTCTGTGGGGACAGTTGGTTCATGTTGCGAGTCATGTTTAGATGACTGAGGTTGGTACACTCTGCGTTCCTCCCTGTTACGTGGGTACAGATGTCTCATTTCACAGTGTGCAGCGGCTTGGAACCAGTTGTTTCAGACATGCAGCGCTTCACAAACTCTTTTAATACATTCACCCTCAGTAGGGGATTCTGCTTTGTCTGGTTCCTCAGTTTGAAGTAGGTAGGGGTGCAGTGTAGAGCTGCTTGGTCTCGTAACAATGGGCTCCCTCAGAGTGCCAATGCTAATCAGCTGTTTCTGTCAGAGAGACAGAACTGTACTATTTATGATGTGATCCCGAAGACCAATTTCCACATTGTGTGGACAGTTCCATTGTTTTCTAATGTGAATGTATTTTGTATTTTCCAGGACTGGGCCTTTGACGACGGTGCCCCTCCTCCCACTAAGATCGTAGATGATTGGCTGAACCTGCTGAAGACTAGGTTCCGTGAGGACCCTGGCTGCTGCGTGGCGGTGCACTGTGTTGCCGGGCTGGGACGGTACGGATCATTAAAACTCTTCTGTCTTATGGTTCTGATTGGGTGAGACAGTTGAACCAAGATCACACAGCTGCAGTGTCCTCCACCCACTGTGACGGCCACTGTCCCAGCAGCCACCAGTCTCTCCCCTTCTCCTACAGCCTGGCCAGGGCCCTCTCTCAGCATGCAGACAGAACCAAGCCAAAGTCAACTGTTAGCCAAGGGCCACTCCTTCACAACTAATCCACCGTTTATTATTCAAAGCACAGAGGTTGAGGTCTGAAAAACGTTGAAGCAGCGTTTATTTCTATTGTGTGTCTAAGTGTATCCTCTCAGATTGGATCTCTACTAGTTAGCTCACCAGAACCCTGGTCAAAAGTAGTGCACTATATAGGGAATAGGGTGCCATTTGGGATGTAGCCAGTTGTCTTGTGAAATGCCAGTTAGCTGTATTCTGGTTGGCCATGCCCAGACTTGTAATGTATGTTCTGTAGTTGAGCCTCTGGACTCCCGTTGGCCGTGCCGTACATTAGTTCTTACGGTTGGCCGTGCCGTACATTAGTTCTTATGGTTGGCCGTGCCTTACATTAGTTCTTACGGTTGGCCGTGCCGTACATTAGTTCTTACGGTTGGCCGTGCCTTACATTAGTTCTTACGGTTGGCCGTGCCGTACATTAGTTCTTATGGTTGGCCGTGCCTTACATTAGTTCTTATGGTTGGCCGTGCCCTACATTAGTTCTTATGGTTGGCCGTGCCCTACATTAGTTCTTATGGTTGGCCGTGCCCTACATTAGTTCTTATGGTTGGCCGTGCCGTACATTAGTTCTTACGGTTGGCCGTGCCGTACATTAGTTCTTATGGTTGGCCGTGCCCTACATTAGTTCTTATGGTTGGCCGTGCCCTACATTAGTTCTTATGGTTGGCCGTGCCCTACATTAGTTCTTATGGTTGGCCGTGCCGTACATTAGTTCTTATGGTTGGCCGTGCCGTACATTAGTTCTTATGGTTGGCCGTGCCCTACATTAGTTCTTATGGTTGGCCGTGCCTACATTAGTTCTTATGGTTGGCCGTGCCCTACATTAGTTCTTATGGTTGGCCGTGCCTTACATTAGTTCTTATGGTTGGCCGTGCCGTACATTAGTTCTTATGGTTGGCCGTGCCCTACATTAGTTCTTATGGTTGGCCGTGCCCTACATTAGTTCTTATGGTTGGCCGTGCCCTACATTAGTTCTTATGGTTGGCCGTGCCTTACATTAGTTCTTACGGTTGGCCGTGCCCTACATTAGTTCTTATGGTTGGCCGTGCCCTACATTAGTTCTTATGGTTGGCCGTGCCCTACATTAGTTCTTATGGTTGGCCGTGCCCTACATTAGTTCTTATGGTTGGCCGTGCCCTACATTAGTTCTTATGGTTGGCCGTGCCCTACATTAGTTCTTATGGTTGGCCGTGCCGTACATTAGTTCTTATGGTTGGCCGTGCCTTACATTAGTTCTTATGGTTGGCCGTGCCTTACATTAGTTCTTACGGTTGGCCGTGCCTTACATTAGTTCTTACGGTTGGCCGTGCCTTACATTAGTTCTTATGGTTGGCCGTGCCCTACATTAGTTCTTATGGTTGGCCGTGCCCTACATTAGTTCTTATGGTTGGCCGTGCCCTACATTAGTTCTTATGGTTGGCCGTGCCCTACATTAGTTCTTATGGTTGGCCGTGCCCTACATTAGTTCTTATGGTTGGCCGTGCCCTACATTAGTTCTTATGGTTGACCGTGCCCTACATTAGTTCTTATGGTTGGCTGTGTCGTACATTAGTTCTTACGGTTGGCCGTGCCTTACATTAGTTCTTACGGTTGGCCGTGCCGTACATTTAGTTCTTACGGTTGGCCTTGCCTTACATTAGTTCTTATGGTTGGCATGCCAACCAACATAACAGAGGAGTTGACTAAATAGAAGCACAAACTGATCTGGTTACCAGGCTCATTTTAGCCCTGTCCTGTCTGGTGTTCCTTCAGGTGTCCTCTATGGCAGAGGAGAGACAACGAGTCACATCTGTACCGATGGAGTATATTAGCAAGCTAGTAGAGGAGAAAATGTCTCAAATGGTACCCTATTCTATACATAGTGCACTACTTTTGACCAGAGCCCTGTGGGCAATAGGGAGCCATTAAACGAGGTTAAACCAGGACTTTGGTACTAATAATGGTTGAGCTCATTGGTAGGAAGCTGAAGGAGCCCCTGTCTCCCTCCCCTCCTGGGTAAGCTGAAGGAGCCCCCCCCCCCCCCCTCCGCAATCCACTGACTTCCCCAGCCTCTTCCATTCCCCCTCCTGTGTTAGCTGAAGGAGCCACCCAGCTCCCTGGCCTCCCCAGGCTCTTCTCTCCCTCCCCTCCTGTGTTAGCTGAAGGAGCCACCCAGCTCCCTGGCCTCCCCAGGCTCTTCCCTCCCTCCCCTCCTGTGTTAGCTGAAGGAGCCACCCAGCTCCCTGGCCTCCCCAGGCTCTTCTCTCCCTCCCCTCCTGTGTTAGCTGAAGGAGCCACCCTGGCCTCCCCAGGCTCTTCTCTCCCTCCCCTCCTGTGTTAGCTGAAGGAGCCACCCTGGCCTCCCCAGGCTCTTCTCTCCCTCCCCTCCTGTGTTAGCTGAAGGAGCCACCCAGCTCCCTGGCCTCCCCAGGCTCTTCCCTCCCTCCCCTCCTGTGTTAGCTGAAGGAGCCACCCAGCTCCCTGGCCTCCCCAGGCTCTTCCCTCCCTCCCCTCCTGTGTTAGCTGAAGGAGCCACCCAGCTCCCTGGCCTCCCCAGGCTCTTCTCTCCCTCCCCTCCTGTGTTAGCTGAAGGAGCACACCCAGCTCCCTGGCCTCCCCAGGCTCTTCTCTCCCTCCCCTCCTGTGTTAGCTGAAGGAGCCACCCTGGCCTCCCCAGGCTCTTCTCTCCCTCCCCTCCTGTGTTAGCTGAAGGAGCCACCCTGCCCTCCCCAGGCTCTTCTCTCCCTCCCCTCCTGTGTTAGCTGAAGGAGCCACCCTGCCCTCCCCAGGCTCTTCTCTCCCTCCCCTCCTGTGTTAGCTGAAGGAGCCACCCTGCCCTCCCCAGGCTCTTCTCTCCCTCCCCTCCTGTGTTAGCTGAAGGAGCCACCCTGCCCTCCCCAGGCTCTTCTCTCCCTCCCCTCCTGTGTTAGCTGAAGGAGCCACCCTGCCCTCCCCAGGCTCTTCTCTCCCTCCCCTCCTGTGTTAGCTGAAGGAGCCACCCTGCCCTCCCCAGGCTCTTCTCTCCCTCCCCTCCTGTGTTAGCTGAAGGAGCCACCCTGCCCTCCCCAGGCTCTTCTCTCCCTCCCCTCCTGTGTTAGCTGAAGGAGCCACCCTGCCCTCCCCAGGCTCTTCTCTCCCTCCCCTCCTGTGTTAGCTGAAGGAGCCACCCTGCCCTCCCCAGGCTCTTCTCTCCCTCCCCTCCTGTGTTAGCTGAAGGAGCCACCCTGCCCTCCCCAGGCTCTTCTCTCCCTCCCCTCCTGTGTTAGCTGAAGGAGCCACCCAGCTCCCTGGCCTCCCCAGGCTCTTCTCTCCCTCCCCTCCTGTGTTAGCTGAAGGAGCCACCCTGCCCTCCCCAGGCTCTTCTCTCCCTCCCCTCCTGTGTTAGCTGAAGGAGCCACCCAGCCTCCCCTCCCTGGGTGGGTGAAGCACCGTCTATCTCTGACGTACTGGAGACGTCCTCTGGGACCCATCTGTGGTTTTTGACAGGGCGCCAATGTTTACTTTACTCTGAACTGTTTGTTGTCCTGTTAATCAGCTGGGGAGTCTTTGGCTTTCAGCTGGTAACCTCTGCAACATCTCAGTGGTCTGGGGGCTGATATGGCTTGACAGGGTAGAGTTAGACAGATGAATATGTTTGAATGTCTCATGTCCATGCAGGCAGGCACCTCATCTGTTTCACTGATTCCTAGAAGTCCCGTGTTTGTGTTCGTGGTGTTATGCTCTTCAGCTCTTTATTTCCACACTGACTTACCGTAACCACAGCAACAACCCATATAAGGCTAGAAAAGGGGAAAGTGGGCGACAGCTTTTCCTAATGATTTGTTACCTGTAAATATTAGTGGCCAAATACAGCACAACTAGTTCCAGCTCTTAACGCGCTGCAGGGCTTTTCTTTGTCCAAACCAGAATGAACTCCATTCCCTGGGAACTGTCTGTGTTGTGACAACATGGAGAGAGACGGTGCTGGGGGCATAACAGGAAGGACACTAGTGGAAGTCTTAAATTCCCCGTCTTAATATGTGAATGCTGTATCTAACGTCCCAAATGGCGCTATATTCCCTATTAAGTGCACTACTTTTGACCAGGGCCCATAAGGTTCTGACTGTGTCTTTAAGTCCCAGTATTAGTAGCAGTCTGACTGTGTCTTTAAGTCCCAGTATTAGTAGCAGTCTGACTGTGTCTTTAAGTCCCAGTATTAGTAGCAGTCTGACTGTCTCTTTAAGTCCCGGTATTAGTAGCAGTCTGACTGTGTCTTTAAGTCCCAGTATTAGCAGCAGTCTGACTGTGTCTTTAAGTCCCAGTATTAGTAGCAGTCTGACTGTGTCTTTAAGTCCCAGTATTAGTAGCAGTCTGACTGTGTCTTTAAGTCCCAGTATTAGTAGCAGTCTGACTGTGTCTTTAAGTCCCAGTATTAGTAGCAGTCTGACTGTGTCTTTAAGTCCCAGTAATAGTAGCAGTCTGACTGTGTCTTTAAGTCCCAGTATTAGTAGCAGTCTGACTGTGTCTTTAAGTCCCAGTATTAGTAGCAGTCTGACTGTGTCTTTAAGTCCCAGTATTAGTAGCAGTCTGACTGTGTCTTTAAGTCCCAGTATTAGTAGCAGCATGTAAAGGCTGTTTCTTTGTGTTTCTCCCTCCAGGGCTCCTGTGCTGGTGGCTCTGGCTCTGATCGAGGGCGGGATGAAGTATGAGGAGGCAGTTCAGTTCATCAGGCAGTATGTACACCTCACCTCTAGATTCAGTTCATCAGGCAGTATGTACACCTCACCTCTAGATTCAGTTCATCAGGCAGTATGTACACCTCACCTCTAGATTCAGTTCATCAGGCAGTATGTACACCTCACCTCCAGATTCAGTTCATCAGGCAGTATGTACACCTCACCTCCAGATTCAGTTCATCAGGCAGTATGTACACCTCACCTCCAGATTCAGTTCATCAGGCAGTATGTTCACCTCACCTAGATTCAGTTCATCAGGCAGTATGTACACCTCACCTCTAGATTCAGTTCATCAGGCAGTATGTACACCTCACCTCCAGATTCAGTTCAGTTCATCAGGCAGTATGTACACCTCACCTCTAGATTCAGTTCATCAGGCAGTATGTACACCTCACCTCTAGATTCAGTTCATCAGGCAGTATGTACACCTCACCTCTAGATTCATTTCAGTTCATCAGGCAGTATGTACACCTCACCTCCAGCTCAGTTCAGTTCATCAGGCAGTATGTACACCTCACCTCTAGATTCAGTTCAGTTCATCAGGCAGTATGTTCACCTCACCTCCAGCTCAGTTCAGTTCATCAGGCCGTATGTACACCTCACCTCCAGATTCAGTTCAGTTCATCAGGTAGTATGTACACCTCACCTCTAGATTCAGTTCATCAGGCAGTATGTTCACCTCACCTCTAGATTCAGTTCATCAGGCAGTATGTACACCTCACCTCCAGATTCAGTTCATCAGGCCATATGTACACCTCACCTCCAGATTCAGTTCAGTTCATCAGGCAGTATGTACACCTCACCTCCAGATTCAGTTCAGTTCATCAGGCAGTATGTACACCTCACCTCTAGATTCAGTTCATCAGGCAGTATGTACACCTCACCTCTAGATTCAGTTCATCAGGCAGTATGTACACCTCACCTCCAGCTCAGTTCAGTTCATCAGGCAGTATGTACACCTCACCTCCAGATTCAGTTCATCAGGCAGTATGTACACCTCACCTCTAGATTCAGTTCATCAGGCAGTATGTACACCTCACCTCTAGATTCAGTTCATCAGGCAGTATGTACACCTCACCTCTAGATTCAGTTCATTAGGCAGTATGTACACCTCACCTCTAGATTCAGTTCATCAGGCAGTATGTACACCTCACCTCCAGATTCAGTTCATCAGGCAGTATGTTCACCTCACCTCTAGATTCAGTTCATCAGGCAGTATGTACACCTCACCTCTAGATTCAGTTCATTAGGCAGTATGTACACCTCACCTCCAGATTCAGTTCATCAGGCAGTATGTACACCTCACCTCTAGATTCATTTCATCAGGCAGTATGTACACCTCACCTCCAGATTCAGTTCAGTTCATCAGGCAGTATGTACACCTCACCTCTAGATTCAGTTCATCAGGCAGTATGTACACCTCACCTCTAGATTCAGTTCATCAGGCAGTATGTACACCTCACCTCTAGATTCAGTTCATCAGGCCATATGTACACCTCACCTCCAGATTCAGTTCATCAGGCAGTATGTACACCTCACCTCTAGATTCAGTTCATCAGGCAGTATGTACACCTCACCTCTAGATTCAGTTCATTAGGCAGTATGTACACCTCACCTCCAGATTCAGTTCATCAGGCAGTATGTACACCTCACCTCTAGATTCAGTTCATCAGGCAGTATGTACACCTCACCTCTAGATTCAGTTCATCAGGCAGTATGTACACCTCACCTCTAGATTCAGTTCAGTTCATCAGGCAGTATGTACACCTCACCTCTAGATTCAGTTCAGTTCATCAGGCAGTATGTACACCTCACCTCTAGATTCAGTTCAGTTCATCAGGCAGTATGTACACCTCACCTCTAGATTCAGTTCAGTTCATCAGGCAGTATGTACACCTCACCTCTAGATTCAGTTCATCAGGCAGTATGTACACCTCACCTCTAGATTCAGTTCATTAGGCAGTATGTTCACCTCACCTCTAGATTCAGTTCATCAGGCAGTATGTACACCTCACCTCTAGATTCAGTTCATCAGGCAGTATGTACACCTCACCTCCAGATTCATTTCAGTTCATCAGGCAGTATGTACACCTCACCTCCAGCTCAGTTCAGTTCATCAGGCAGTATGTACACCTCACCTCTAGATTCAGTTCAGTTCATCAGGCAGTATGTTCACCTCACCTCCAGCTCAGTTCAGTTCATCAGGCAGTATGTACACCTCACCTCCAGATTCAGTTCAGTTCATCAGGTAGTATGTACACCTCACCTCTAGATTCAGTTCATCAGGTAGTATGTACACCTCACCTCCCAGATTCAGTTCAGTTCATCAGGTAGTATGTACACCTCACCTCTAGATTCAGTTCATCAGGTAGTATGTACACCTCACCTCTAGCTTCAGTTCATCAGGCAGTATGTACACCTCACCTCCAGCTCAGTTCAGTTCATCAGGCAGTATGTACACCTCACCTCTAGATTCAGTTCATCAGGCAGTATGTACACCTCACCTCTAGATTCAGTTCATCAGGCAGTATGTACACCTCACCTCCAGATTCAGTTCAGTTCATCAGGCAGTATGTACACCTCACCTCTAGATTCAGTTCATCAGGCAGTATGTACACCTCACCTCCAGATTCAGTTCATCAGGCAGTATGTACACCTCACCTCTAGATTCAGTTCATCAGGCAGTATGTACACCTCACCTCCAGATTCAGTTCAGTTCATCAGGCAGTATGTACACCTCACCTCTAGATTCAGTTCATCAGGCAGTATGTACACCTCACCTCTAGATTCAGTTCATCAGGCAGTATGTACACCTCACCTCCAGATTCAGTTCATCAGGCAGTATGTTCACCTCACCTCTAGATTCAGTTCATCAGGCAGTATGTACACCTCACCTCCAGATTCAGTTCATCAGGCCATATGTACACCTCACCTCCAGATTCAGTTCAGTTCATCAGGCAGTATGTACACCTCACCTCCAGCTCAGTTCAGTTCATCAGGCAGTATGTACACCTCACCTCCAGATTCAGTTCAATTCATCAGGCAGTATGTACACCTCACCTCCAGCTCAGTTCAGTTCATCAGGCAGTATGTACACCTCACCTCCAGATTCAGTTCAGTTCATCAGGCAGTATGTACACCTCACCTCCAGATTCAGTTCATCAGGCAGTATGTACACCTCACCTCTAGATTCAGTTCATCAGGCAGTATGTACACCTCACCTCTAGATTCAGTTCATCAGGCAGTATGTACACCTCACCTCTAGATTCAGTTCAGTTCATCAGGCAGTATGTACACCTCACCTCCAGATTCAGTTCAGTTCATCAGGTAGTATGTACACCTCACCTCCAGCTCAGTTCAGTTCATCAGGCAGTATGTACACCTCACCTCTAGATTCAGTTCATCAGGCAGTATGTACACCTCACCTCCAGATTCAGTTCATCAGGCAGTATGTACACCTCACCTCTAGATTCAGTTCATTAGGATTGAACCGCTCTGTACTGAGGGGGATTATGGGACATCATGAGGAGGGAGAAAGGGATTGAACCGCTCTGTACTGAGGAGGATTATGGGACATCATGAGGAGGGAGAAAGGGATTGAACCGCTCTGTACTGAGGGGGATTATGGGACATCATGAGGAGGGAGAAAGGGATTGAACCGCTCTGTACTGAGGGGGATTATGGGACATCATGAGGAGGGAGAAAGGGATTGAACCGCTCTGTACTGAGGGGGATTATGGGACATCATGAGGAGGGAGAAAGGGATTGAACCGCTCTGTACTGAGGGGGATTATGGGACATCATGAGGAGGGAGAAAGGGATTGAACTGCTCTGTACTGAGGAGGATTATGGGACATCATGAGGAGGGAGAAAGGGATTGAACCGCTCTGTACTGAGGGGGATTATGGGACATCATGAGGAGGGAGAAAGGGATTGAACCGCTCTGTACTGAGGGGGATTATTTGGTTTGAGTCGGGAGTGTCTCTCACTCCGCCAGGGCTCTGCACACCTCTGGATTCTTCTGACACTCATCAGCTCTACATCATGGGTCAGGTTCTCTGGGAAAACATCAAGCCTACTACCCTCCCGGACCATGATGCTCAATGGACAATCTGAATTGAAAGTGCTTTTTAGTCCAGGAATAAATCGGCTTCGTGTGGATCTGGAAAAATCATCCCCTAAGTGAATTATAATTGTCTCTTTACATGAGGGCCCTTATATAAAGCAAAGGTGTGTGTGTGTGTGTGTGTGTGTGTGTGTGTGTGTGTGTGTGTGTGTGTGTGGCTACAGTGTCAAGCTGTTTAGCTTCACATATAAATGGCCCCTAGTCCCCAAATGTTGCACTGCTTTTAACCAGAGCCCTGTGGGGCCCTAGTCCCTAAATGTTGCACTGCTTTTAACCAGAGCCCTGTGGGCCCCTAGTCCCTAAATGTTGCACTGCTTTTAACCAGAGTGGACACTGGTCAGAAATAGTGAACAGGGTGCCAATTGGGACAGAGGTTCCTGTAGGGAGTAACCGTAGACCTGTCTGTCTCTGTCTCCTCAGGAAGCGCAGGGGAGCGATCAACAGCAAGCAGCTGACCTACCTGGAGAAATACCGCTCCAGACAGCGACTACGCTTCAAAGACCCTCACAAACACAAGAACAAGTGCTGTGTGATGTGATGGAGTGTGGCCCCGCAGCCCGCTTGTTCTGACCCATATAGAACGACTACATGATCTTTAATATTGGACCGACCTCCACCCCTGCTAAGATGCATTTAGGACTTCACCTGTTGTCTGTCTCCATGGGGACAGTTAGTTGCCACTGTTCTGTTGGGATTCTTCTGCTTCTCACTCTCAGGGCTGTTAGAGACCATCTCCTCTCTGATGTCTTTGAATGAACACGTTCGTCCCCCACCTGCCGGCCAATTGAACTCATAGAGAGGAAAAACAAACAAGCCCTATTTCCATCAAGTACACACACACACACACACACACACACACACACACACACACACACACACTGACAAACTATTTTGCACTGATTGTAACATACTGTGACATACACACACAGCGCCATTGACCACCAGACCAACCCCTCAACCAGCAGCAACACTGTCAGCTTGGTCCCAGGCCTGATCGTTCCTCTTTCCTCCCTGCTGCTAGGTAGCACTGACCCAACCCAAAGCACTGTCAATGAAACACACCGACCCACCACTAGCTGTCACAACAGGTCTGCATCACCATACACCATGTTAACTGAAAACCCCTGCTAGCCATGATGACATGAATGAAATAATCATGAAAAATAACAGATTTTATGCTGTCTGTGTGTTTTTATCTCAATGTTTCAAGGAAATCCAGTTTAACGTCTTTGTTAAATTGAAATGCCATCCACAGAGCTCAGCCATCTTGCTCCTTGCTCCGTTTTCATAATGCATGTAAGTTAACACTTGTTAGAATCATGTCCTTGTCTCCTTATTTTTTTGAGGATATGGGGATGCGGGATGGGACTTAAAATAGGACAATGTTTTGTGCTGAGTCGCCGTTTTTTTTAAATAGCAATATTTTTTACATTGTGATATGAAATACTCTGGGATTAGGATTCTTCACCACTGGCTGCTTCTGTTGTACAACATGAAGGATCTCAGTGTATCATGTAGGAGTCAGCTGAGCCTGGGTGGGCTTGGTAGGCAACACTGTCTATGTCCCAGATGGCACCCTATTCCCTATATAGTGCACTACTTTTGACCGGAGGTCTATGGGCTACAATGCCTTGAAATATACACAAAAACATGGACTTGCACTGATCCTATGGGCTCCGGTCAAAAGTTGTGCACTATATAGGGAGTAGGGTGCCATCTGGGACGCGTACTATGCTTTGGGAACGTAAACATGGCGGTGCCCCGTAGTCGTCTCTGGGATGAAAAACGGCCAACTGAACCGTCTGCTCAGAAATAACGTCCTGGCTCTGTATCTGTCAGTGTGGATATAAATGTCTCTCATCCTGCCTCTGAAATAGCACCCTATTCCCCTTTTATAGTGCACTACTATATAGCACACTTTTGACTATAGTCCTATGGGCTCTGGTCAAAAGTAGTGCACTAAATGGGGAATAGGGTGCAAGACGCAGTCTCAGTTAAGGACAGGTACTGAAGGGATGACTCGTATCCTAGGAAGAAAGCTGTCACATTTATCTGCTGCCTTGGAAGTAACCCACTTCAGATTGTTCACAGTTAATGAAGTACAAGAAATAAAGTAATTGTTTAAAGTAAGCTGGCCTGTTTTGTGCTTTATTCAGGAGTTGACTTGTGGGAGATCGAATCATTTTAAACAACCACTTTTGCCTGGTTGTGAAAACAAGCTCAATGCCGCCATCTAGTGGCCGTGTGTAGTTATTCACACATTATTAGTAGTGGCATTGTTGGCCTGAATTAGAGTTTTTGCAATTTCTGAAATAGATTTATCGTTTTCTCTTCAATTACCATATTGTTAATTTGAGATTATAATATGGCACATGTATCATCTATATTGTAGATTAAGTCATCACCTTATTATCTCAAACATTCCTGTTTGTACAACAATGACGTATGATATACAGGCTACTTCCGGACAGAATCTAATTAAAATTGAGAAAGAGGGCAGAGCGCGAGCGGCAAATTCTATGTCCTTTGTTGTATGATATAAACGTCTTGTCCGTGGTGATATTGTCTATATAAATCACGCAGGTCTTTTTGCCTGTGGCACGTCCGATATAGCTAATTCCGGAAAGGACCCGAGATAAACGCAAGGCACAGTGCAGACGGTAGGCGAGTTAAAGTGCATCTTTGTCTTGCATGAGCATCCTTATTAGCCGGCACCCAATGTAGGCCAAGTCTATCTAACGGTTCAAAATGTGTTCTGGTCATTGTGTGAAAACCTAGGCGCACCACGATTTTAACTGGATAATGCATGGTTTTACTGGTGATGGGGAGAACAATCTAGAAATGAAATGTTTTCAATGTGCTGCAAATGTAGCAAAACATGTTCAATGTATTTACAGCGTAATAAGCCTCACCATGGCATCCAGGGCCATTGCTTTTTCGTTTTTATTATTTAATTGGTATTTGTTATAGGCTAGTCCACACTGTCATCCTGTATGATGTACAGTATTTGTAATGCATGATATCATAATTTCTCTACCATCATGCCATAGGCTACAATCCTCATTTCTGCTGGTTTTGTTTTGCATGCCTCCGTCTGCTCGGTCATCCATCAAGATTTAAAATAAAGTTTTTTCTTTGTCTCATAGTGTTTTGTCATTTTATTTATGTTTTGCATTACTTTCCCACTTCTCATTTTCATAATTTAATAGCACCTACTTACTGATCGTTCAGGTAAAGAAAATATTTGTACTGTAACGACCCTGGGTTTATAAACGCGGAAATCGACCCTGCCGCACGAGCATGCTTTTGCACAGTCAATAGCGCGCCGGACCTCGAGCTGGTAGGTTACAGTACGCTGTTCATTTAGTATCAAATGTATAATTTGCTTTCAAAATGTACTTGCCACTTTCCAATGTAATAATAACTGCATCTTCGGAAGTTGCATCTCCTTGGCTCCTAGTGCTGTAAATAGTTCCATCCATATAATTAGAATAAATGATGTTCCATTCTCACTATGCTTTGTCAGTCCAATCACACAATTTCATGTCGAATTGAACATCCCAAACATTCGCCCATACCTTAGTTTGTGTTTCCGGCATTGATAGATACACAATGACACTGATACAGAGATTAAACCTATAGGTGGACACTGATACAGAGATTAAACCTATAGGTGGATACTGATACAGAGATTAAACCTATAGGTGGATACTGATACAGAGATTAAACCTATAGGTGGATACTGATACAGAGATTAAACCTATAGGTGGATACTGATACAGAGATTAAACCTATAGGTGGATACTGATACAGAGATTAAACCTATAGGTGAACATGATACTGGTACAGAGATTAAACCTATAGGTGGATACTGATACAGAGATTAAACCTATAGGTGGATACTGATACAGAGATTAAACCTATAGGTGGATACTGATACAGAGATTAACCCTATAGGTGGATACTGATACAGAGATTAAATCTATAGGTGGACATGATACTGATACAGAGATTAAACCTATAGGTGGATACTAATAAAGAGATTAAACCTATAGGTGGATACTGATACAGAGATTAAACCTATAGGTGGATACTGATACAGAGATTAAACCTATAGGTGGATACTGATAAAGAGATTAAACCTATAGGTGGATACTGATAAAGAGATTAAACCTATAGGTGGATACTGATACAGAGATTAAACCTATAGGTGGATACTGATAAAGAGATTAAACCTATAGGTGGATACTGATACAGAGATTAAACCTATAGGTGGATACTGATACAGAGATTAAACCTATAGGTGGATACTGATAAAGAGATTAAACCTATAGGTGGATACAGAGATTAAACCTATAGGTGGATACTGATACAGAGATTAAACCTATAGGTGGATACAGAGATTAAACCTATAGGTGGATACAGAGATTAAACCTATAGGTGGATACAGAGATTAAACCTATAGGTGGACATGACACTGATACAGAGATTAAACCTATATTTATTTATTTTATTTAACCAGGCAAGTCAGTTAAGAACACATTTTTATTTACAATGACGGCCTCCCAAAAGGCAAAAGGCCTCCTGCGGGGACGGCGGCTGGGATTAAACATGTCAAATAAATCACATATGATTATAGGACACAACACACATCACGACAAGAGAGGCAACACAACACACATCACGACAAGAGAGAGACAACACAACACACATCACGACAAGAGAGGCAACACAACACACATCACGACAAGAGAGACAACACAACACACATCACGACAAGAGAGACAACACAACACTACATCACGACAAGAGAGACAACACAACACACATCACGACAAGAGAGACAACACAACACACATCACGACAAGAGAGACAACACAACACTACATCACGACAAGAGAGACAACACAACACTACATCACGACAAGAGAGACAACACAACACACATCACGACAAGAGAGACAACACAACACTACATCACGACAAGAGAGACAACACAACACACATCACGACAAGAGAGACAACACAACACTACATCACGACAAGAGAGACAACACAACACACATCACGACAAGAGAGACAACACAACACTACATCACGACAAGAGAGACAACACAACACACATCACGACAAGAGAGACAACACTACATCACGACAAGAGACAACACAACACACATCACGACAAGAGAGACAACACAACACACATCACGACAAGAGAGACAACACAACACTACATCACGACAAGAGAGACAACACAACACACATCACGACAAGAGAGACAACACAACACACATCACGACAAGAGAGACAACACAACACTACATCAAGACGAGAGACAACACAACACACATCACGACAAGAGAGACAACACAACACACATCACGACAAGAGAGACAACACAACACACATCACGACAAGAGAGACAACACAACACTACATCACGACAAGAGAGACAACACAACACTACATCACGACAAGAGAGACAACACAACACACATCACGACAAGAGAGACAACACAACACACATCACGACAAGAGAGACAACACAACACCACATCACGACAAGAGAGACAACACAACACACATCACGACAAGAGAGACAACACAACACTACATCACGACAAGAGAGACAACACAACACACATCACGACAAGATAGACAACACAACACTACATCAGGACAAGAGAGACAACACAACACTACATCACGACAAGAGAGACAACACAACACTACATCACGACAAGAGAGACAACAACACACATGACGACAAGAGAGACAACACAACACACATCACGACAAGAGAGACAACACAACACACATCACGACAAGAGAGACAACACAACACTGCATCACGACAAGAGAGACAACACAACACACATCACGACAAGAGAGACAACACAACACTACATCACGACAAGAGAGACAACACAACACACATCACGACAAGAGAGACAACACAACACACATCACGACAAGAGAGACAACACAACACTACATCAGGACAAGAGAGACACCACAACACACATCACGACAGGAGAGACAACACAACACACATCACGACAAGAGAGACAACACAACACTACATCACGACAAGAGAGACAACACAACACACATCACGACAAGAGAGACAACACAACACACATCACGACAAGAGAGACAACACAACACACATCACGACAAGAGAGACAACACAACACACATCACGACAAGAGAGACAACACAACACTACATCAGGACAAGAGAGACAACACAACACACATCACGACAGGAGAGACAACACAACACACATCACGACAAGAGAGACAACACAACACTACATCACGACAAGAGAGACAACACAACACACATCACGACAAGAGAGACAACACAACACACATCACGACAAGAGAGACAACACAACACACATCACGACAAGAGAGACAACACAACACACATCACGACAAGAGAGACAACACAACACTACATCACGACAAGAGAGACAACACAACACATATCACGACAAGAGAGACAACACAACACACATCACGACAAGAGAGACAACACAACACACATCACGACAAGAGAGACAACACAACACACATCACGACAAGAGAGACAACACAACACACATCACGACAAGAGAGACAACACAACACTACATCACGACAAGAGAGACAACACAACACACATCACGACAAGAGAGACAACACAACACTACATCACGACAAGAGAGATAACACAACACTACATAAAGAGAGACAACACAACACTACATCACGACAAGAGAGATAACACAACACTACATAAAGAGAGACAACACAACACTACATCAGGACAAGAGAGACAACACAACACACATCACGACAAGAGAGACAACACAACACACATCACGACAAGAGAGACAACACAACACACATCACGACAAGAGAGACAACACTACATCACGACAAGAGACAACACAACACACATCACGACAAGAGAGACAACACTACATCACGACAAGAGAGACAACACAACACTACATAAAGAGAGACAACACAACACTACATCAGGACAAGAGAGACAACACAACACACATCACGACAAGAGAGACAACAACACTACATCAGGACAAGAGAGACAACACAACACTACATAAAGAGAGACAACACAACACACATCACGACAAGAGAGACAACACAACACTACATAAAGAGAGACAACACAACACTACATAAAGAGAGACAACACAACACTACATAAAGAGAGACAACACAACACTACATAAAGAGAGACGTAGGTGGACATGATGCTGTGCATGACCCATGGATTGATGTGTAATCATCTGTAATGGTAGTACTGAAGGGTTTTGTAGAACACCTATATTTAGTGCTAGAAAGGGTATTGTTCATCTTGTCTACCAGACAGCTTTCTGAACCGACAGCACCAGTCAAAGTTTGGACACCTACTCATTCAAGGGTTTTTCTTTATTTTTTTACCATTTTCTACATTGTAAAATAATAGTAAAGACATTTTATTTTTATTTTACCTTTATTTAACTCTAACCACTAGGCTACCCTGCCGACATCAACACTATGAAATAACACATATGGAAACATGTATTAATTAACAAAAAAAGTGTTAAACAAATCAAAATATATATTAAATAATAATATGTTCCTAACTGACTTGCGTAGTTACATAAAGGTTCAATAAAAATATAAAACATTTTAAATTATGATAATTCCGTTTTCCCGTGCAGTTCTATAGCCTGGTCCCAGGTCTGTTGTCTCCTTCTGTAGCCTGGTCCCAGGTCTGTTGTCTCCTTCTGTAGCCTGGTCCCAGGTCTGTTGTCTCCTTCTATAGCCTGGTCCCGGGTCTGTTGTCTCCTTCTGTAGCCTGGTCCCAGGTCTGTTGTCTCCTTCTGTAGCCTGGTCCCAGGTCTGTTGTCTCCTTCTGTAGCCTGGTCCCAGGTCTGTTGTCTCGTTCTATAGCCTGGTCCCAGGTCTGTTGTCTCCTTCTGTAGCCTGGTCTCAGGTCTGTTGTCTCCTTCTGTAGCCTGGTCCCAGGTCTGTTGTCTCCTTCTATAGCCTGGTCCCAGGTCTGTTGTCTCCTTCTATAGCCTGGTCCCAGGTCTGTTGTCTCCTTCTGTAGCCTGGTCCCAGGTCTGTTGTCTCCTTCTATAGCCTGGTCCCAGGTCTGTTGTCTCCTTCTGTAGCCTGGTCCCAGGTCTGTTGTCTCCTTCTATAGCCTGGTCCCAGGTCTGTTGTCTCCTTCTGTAGCCTGGTCCCAGGTCTGTTGTCTCCTATAGCCTGGTCCCAGGTCTGTTGTCTCCTTCTATAGCCTGGTCCCAGGTCTGTTGTCTCCTTCTGTAGCCTGGTCCCAGGTCTGTTGTCTCCTATAGCCTGGTCCCAGGTCTGTTGTCTCCTTCTATAGCCTGGTCCCGGGTCTGTTGTCTCCTTCTGTAGCCTGGTCCCAGGTCTGTTGTCTCCTTCTATAGCCTGGTCCCAGGTCTGTTGTCTCCTATAGCCTGGCCCCAGATCTGTTGTCTCCTTCTATAGCCTGGTCCCAGGTCTGTTGTCTCCTTCTATAGCCTGGTCCCAGGTCTGTTGTCTCCTTCTGTAGCCTGGTCCCAGGTCTGTTGTCTCCTTCTATAGCCTGGTCCCAGGTCTGTTGTCTCCTTCTGTAGCCTGGTCTCAGGTCTGTTGTCTCCTTCTATAGCCTGGTCCCAGGTCTGTTGTCTCCTTCTGTAGCCTGGTCCCAGGTCTGTTGTCTCCTTCTATAGCCTGGTCCCAGGTCTGTTGTCTCCTTCTATAGCCTGGTCCCAGGTCTGTTGTCTCCTTCTGTAGCCTAGTCCCAGGTCTGTTGTCTCCTTCTATAGCCTGGTCCCAGGTCTGTTGTCTCCTTCTGTAGCCTGGTCCCAGGTCTGTTGTCTCCTTCTGTAGCCTGGTCCCAGGTCTGTTGTCTCCTTCTATAGCCTGGTACCAGGTCTGTTGTCTCCTTCTATAGCCTGGTCCCGGGTCTGTTGTCTCCTTCTATAGCCTGGTCCCAGGTCTGTTGTCTCCTTCTATAGCCTAGTCCCAGGTCTGTTGTCTCCTTCTGTAGCTTGGTCCCAGGTCTGTTGTCTCCTTCTGTAGCCTGGTCCCAGGTCTGTTGTCTCCTTCTGTAGCCTGGTCCCAGGTCTGTTGTCTCCTTCTATAGCCTGGTCCCAGGTCTGTTGTCTCCTTCTGTGGCCTGGTCCCAGGTCTGTTGTCTCCTTCTGTAGCCTGGTCCCAGGTCTGTTGTCTCCTTCTGTAGCCCGGTCCCAGGTCTGTTGTCTCCTTCTGTAGCCTGGTCCCAGGTCTGTTGTCTCCTATAGCCTGGTCCCAGATCTGTTGTCTCCTTTTGTAGCCTGGTCCCAGATCTGTTGTCTCCTTTTGTAGCCTAGTCCCAGGTCTGTTGTCTCCTTCTGTAGCCTGGTCCCAACTCATTTGCTCATTGTCAAGCCAAACATACATGACAAGGAAGGACAAGGAGTTGGCATGTTAGCACAAACAGACTGGCACTCAGGCTAGCAGTTCTCAGAGAGAATTGGTGAATTTTCTAGTGGTCATACTGTGTTGTATGTATCAACAGGCAGAATGAACCAGGCTAACTGTGTCATATGTATCAACATGCAGAATTAACCAGGCTAACTATGTTGTATGTATCAACATACAGAATGAACCAGGCTAACTGTGCTGTATGTATCAACAGGCAGAATTAACCAGGCTAACTGTGTTGTATGTATCAACATGCAGAATGAACCAGGCTAACTGTGCTGTATGTATCAACAGGCAGAATTAACCAGGCTAACTGTGTTGTATGTATCAACATGCAGAATGAACCAGGCTAACTGTGTTGTATGTATCAACATGCAGAATGAACCAGGCTAACTGTGCAGTATGTATCAACAGGCAGAATGAACCAGGCTAACTGTTCTGTATGTATCAACATGCAGAATGAACCAGGCTAACTGTGTTGTATGTATCAACAGGCAGAATGAACCAGGCTAACTGTGTTGTATGTATCAACATGCAGAATGAACCAGGCTAACTGTGTTGTATGTATCAACATGCAGAATGAACCAGGCTAACTGTGTTGTATGTATCAACATACAGAATGAACCAGGCTAACTGTGTTGTATGTATCAACATGCAGAATGAACCAGGCTAACTGTGTTGTATGTATCAACAGGCAGAATGAACCAGGCTAACTGTGCTGTATGTATCAACATACAGAATGAACCAGGCTAACTGTGTTGTATGTATCAACATGCAGAATGAACCAGGCTAACTGTGTTGTATGTATCAACAGGCAGAATGAACCAGGCTAACTGTGCTGTATGTATCAACAGGCAGAATGAACCAGGCTAACTGTGCTGTATCAACATACAGAATGAACCAGGCTAACTGTGCTGTATGTATCAACAGGCAGAATGAACCAGGCTAACTGTGTTGTATGTATCAACAGGCAGAATGAACCAGGCTAACTGTGCTGTATCAACATACAGAATGAACCAGGCTAACTGTGTTGTATGTATCAACATACAGAATGAACCAGGCTAACTGTGTTGTATGTATCAACATACAGAATGAACCAGGCTAACTGTGTTGTATGTATCAACATACAGAATGAACCAGGCTAACTGTGTTGTATGTATCAACATACAGAATGAACCAGGCTAACTGTGTTGTATGTATCAACAGGCAGAATGAACCAGGCTAACTGTGCTGTATCAACAGGCAGAATGAACCAGGCTAACTGTGTTGTATGTATCAACAGGCAGAATGAACCAGGCTAACTGTGCTGTATCAACAGGCAGAATGAACCAGGCTAACTGTGTTGTATGTATCAACATACAGAATGAACCAGGCTAACTGTGTTGTATGTATCAACATACAGAATGAACCAGGCTAACTGTGCTGTATCAACAGGCAGAATGAACCAGGCTAACTATGCTGTATGTATCAACATACAGAATGAACCAGGCTAACTGTGTTGTATGTATCAACATACAGAATGAACCAGGCTAACTGTGTTGTATGTATCAACAGGCAGAATGAACCAGGCTAACTGTGTTGTATGTATCAACATACAGAATGAACCAGGCTAACTGTGTTGTATGTATCAACAGGCAGAATGAACCAGGCTAACTGTGTTGTATGTATCAACAGGCAGAATGAACCAGGCTAACTGTGCTGTATGTATCAGCATACAGAATGAACCAGGCTAACTGTGCTGTATCAACATGCAGAATGAACCAGGCTAACTGTGTTGTATGTATCAACATACAGAATGAACCAGGCTAACTGTGCTGTATGTATCAACATACAGAATGAACCAGGCTAACTGTGCTGTATGTATCAACATACAGAATGAACCAGGCTAACTGTGCTGTATGTATCAACATACAGAATGAACCAGGCTAACTGTGCTGTATCAACATACAGAATGAACCAGGCTAACTGTGCTGTATCAACATACAGAATGAACCAGGCTAACTGTGTTGTATGTATCAACAGGCAGAATGAACCAGGCTAACTGTACTGTATGTATCAACAGGCAGAATGAACCAGGCTAACTGTGTTGTATGTATCAACAGGCAGAATGAACCAGGCTAACTGTACTGTATGTATCAACATACAGAATGAACCAGGCTAACTGTGTTGTATGTATCAACATACAGAATGAACCAGGCTAACTGTGTTATATGTATCAACAGGCAGAATGAACCAGGCTAACTGTGCTGTATGTATCAACATACAGAATGAACCAGGCTAACTGTGTTGTATGTATCAACATACAGAATGAACCAGGCTAACTGTGCTGTATCAACATACAGAATGAACCAGGCTAACTGTGTTGTATGTATCAACATGCAGAATGAACCAGGCTAACTGTGTTGTATGTATCAACATACAGAATGAACCAGGCTAACTGTGCTGTATCAACATACAGAATGAACCAGGCTAACTGTGTTGTATGTATCAACATACAGAATGAACCAGGCTAACTGTGCTGTATGTATCAACAGGCAGAATGAACCAGGCTAACTGTGCTGTATCAACATACAGAATGAACCAGGCTAACTGTGCTGTATGTATCAACAGGCAGAATGAACCAGGCTAACTGTGTTGTATCAACATACAGAATGAACCAGGCTAACTGTGTTGTATGTATCAACAGGCAGATTGCTGATTTCTTATCTGTCTAGTAGGACGAAGATGTCTGACAAAAGCGACCTGAAAGCTGAGCTGGAGCGAAAGAAACAGAGGCTCGCTCAAATACGAGAGGAGAAGAAGAGAAAGGAGGAGGAGAGGAAAAAGAAAGAGGTGAGGAGAAATCTCTATTCATTTGAAAGTGATGTGAACTTCTTTGGTTTAGTTCAGCATCTCAAATGAGGATGAATAGAGCATTTCTACAACAGGTTATAAGAAGTCTGATTTGGGTTGGTAGTGTTTCTGAAGTCTTTGTGGAACTACACTGGCTCCGATCCAAATGACACCCTATTCCCTATATAGTGCACTTCAAAATGCACTCTATTCCCTATATAATGCACTTCAAATGGCACACTATTCCCTATATAGTGCACTTCAAATGGCACCCTATTCCCTATATAATGCACTTCAAATGACACCATATTCCTTATATAATGCACTTCAAATAACACCCTATTCCCTAGATATTGCACTACTTTTGGCCAGTGCACCACGTAGGGGATAGGGTGCTATTTGGGACAGAGACAGTGATACTGAAGTTCTCCCCAACACCTGTTCAGTCTGAGAGTCTGCAGCAGAAAACAGAGAATGTCTCTGAAGATTCTGACTTGGACCGCAAACGAAGAGAGACGGAGGCGCTGCTGCAGAGTATTGGGATCTCACCAGAACCACCATTAGGTATACCAGTCATATCCTTGTTGCTTTCTGAGACCATCCTATCCTGCACTCCTACTGACCTTTCAGAGATCATCCTACCCTACCATCCTACTGACCTTTCAGAGACCATCCTACCCTACCATCATACTGACCTTTCAGTGATCATCCTACCCTACCATCCTACTGACCTTTCTGAGATCATTCTACCCTACCATCCTACTGACCTTTCTGAGATCATCCTACCCTACCATCCTACTGACCTTTCTGAGATCATCCTACCCTACCATCCTACTGACCTTTCTGAGACCATCCTACCCTACCATCCTACTGACCTTTCTGAGACCATCCTACCCTACCATCCTACTGACCTTTCTGAGACCATCCTACCCTACCATCCTACTGACCTTTCTGAGATCATCCTACCCTACCATCCTACTGACCTTTCTGAGATCATCCTACCCTACCATCCTACTGACCTTTCTGAGATCATCCTACCCTACCATCCTACTGACCTTTCTGAGACCATCCTACCCTACCATCCTACTGACCTTTCTGAGATCATCCTACCCTACCATCCTACTGACCTTTCAGAGACCATCCTACCCTACCATCATACTGACCTTTCTGAGATCCACCTATCCTACCATACTACTGACCTTTCTGAGATCATCATACCCTACCATACTACTGACCTTTCAGAGATCATCCTACCCTACCATACTACTGACCTTTCTGAGATCCACCTATCCTACCATACTACTGACCTTTCTGAGATCATCATACCCTACCATACTACTGACCTTTCAGAGATCATCCTACCCTGCCATACTACTGACCTGTCTGAGATCCATCTACCCTACCATCCTACTGACCTTTCAGAGACCATCTACCCTACCATCCTACTGACCTTTCTGAGATCATCCTACCCTACCATCCTACTGACCTGTCTGAGATCCATCTACCCTACCATCCTACTGACCTTTCAGAGACCATCTACCCTACCATCCTACTGACCTTTCTGAGATCATCCTACCCTACCATCCTACTGAACTTTCTGAGGTACACCTACCCTACCATCCTACTGACCTTTCTGAGATCATCCTACTCTACCATCCTACTGACCTTTCTGAGATCATCCTACCCTACCATCCTACTGACCTTTCTGAGATCATTCTACCCTACCATCCTACTGACCTTTCTGAGATCATCCTACCCTACCATACTACTGACCTTTCTGAGATCATCCTACTCTACCATCCTACTGACCTTTCTGAGATCATCCTACTCTACCATCCTACTGACCTTTCTGAGATCATCCTACCCTACCATCCTACTGACCTTTCTGAGATCATCCTACCCTACCATCCTACTGACCTTTCAGAGATCATTCTACCCTAACAATAATTCTCCATTCCAGTGAGAATGTCTTTCAGACCTGTACTAGGTTTAATCTGTGTATGGGAAACTGGCCCGTCTTTGTTTATTGAGTGTATCTTGTGGTAATGGTCTCCATACAAAATAATCAGGTCATGAAATGATCTTCAGTTTACACTATATCATATATTCAAACAAATCATTTACATTATTAATTGACTCAAATTTTTCCTTTCTGGTATAAACACATTAAAATTCCATTGTGTCATTGCCAAAAGCTTAGTTATAGAAATCCAGTGATTTGATTGGTAGGGTTATATATTCATGGCTTTGATGCCAGCTGTTTAACTGAAGATGTATTTGAAGAGACGACTGCAGGTATGAATCTATGTATTCGGTTCAGATGGTTAGTTTGATATGATGTGTCAACCTATTGAAAGATTTCACACTAGTCTGGCGGTCGGTCGTTATTATGTCACCAACCAGTTGGGTGTCTGTCAGGAAGTACGTTTGACGATTTCTTTCCCTCTTTTCTTGTGAATTCTTCTTCCTTTGCGTTGAACCATTTCAATCCATCCTGTTGATTTGGAACCCTTCTGGTTTGGCTGTGGGGGTCTGACTGCTGGCCACCAGTGCAGCCTCTGCAGCTCTTAACATGGGATACCTGTTATTTTCATTATTTAGTCCCAACCCCTATGTCTCCCTCTTCACAATCAGTGAGCACCACCAGTGATGCTGGCAGCCAGGAGTCCGTAGATGGGGGGACAGTGGGAAGGTATGGAACATGCTCTTTACTCTATCACACACCGATACACGCACACACACACACACACACACACACCGACACACACACACACCGATACACACACCGATACACACACACACACACACACCGATACACACACACACACACACACCGACACACACCGACACACACACGCACACACACACACACACACACACACACCGACACACACACACACACACACACACACACACCGACACACACACACACACACACCGACACACACACACACACACACACACACACACACCGACACACCGACACACACACACACACACACACACACACACACACACACACACACACACACACACACACCGACACACACACACACACACACACACACCGACACACACACACACCGACACACCGACACACACACACACACACACACACACACACACACACACACACACACACACACACACACACACACACACACACACACACACACACACACACACACACACAGATGTAGTATTGATGTCATGGAAAATGTTCACTGCTACAAACAAGCAGAAGGTATTTTAGTACTGTTCCATGATTGTCTATATGAACACATGGACACATGGATGTACAGCTGGAAAGAATTGGTATTGGCATTCTCTACGACAACAACAAGGTATATTGTATGCTAGAAGCTTCTCTCTTTGGTTCTAACAATTCCTAACTGTTAATCTATCAATGTAGCTAACATCATGAACATATGACATTGAACATGAGAACTGTGGAAATTCTTGTGTCCCAAATGGCACTCTATTCCCCACAGCAAATAATATAGTGCACTACTTTTGACAAGGGCCCATAGGACTTCTGGTCAAAAGTAGTTCACTATGTTGGGAAAGGGGTGCCATTTGGGATGTATATGTGCACAGTGGCACAGAGTATCTGATGTTTATCCCTTCTCTTTTCATCCTGTAATGGGACATCAGATACAGGTAAGAACCAGAGTCGATGTACTACTGATTATGGAGACGATGTTTCTGTTTAGGGAGACTTCAGTGTCGTCGTGCAGTGACATCAGTTGATTATGTGACATCAGTGACATCAGTTGATTATGTGACATCAGTGACATCAGTTGATTATGTGACATCAGTTGATATTGTGACATCAGTTGATTATGTGAGATCAGTTGATTATGTGAGATCAGTTGATTATGTGAGATCAGTTGATTATGTGACATCAGTTGATTATGTGAGATCAGTTGATTATGTGAGATCAGTTGATTATGTGACATCAGTTGATTATGTGACATCAGTTGATTATGTGAGATCAGTTGATTATGTGAGATCAGTTGATTATGTGACATCAGTTGATTATGTGACATCAGTTGATTATGTGAGATCAGTTGATTATGTGACATCAGTTGATTATGTGACATCAGTTGATTATGTGACATTAGTTGATTATGTGACATCAGTTGATTATGTGAGATCAGTTGATTATGTGACATCAGTGACATCAGTTGATTATGTGACATCAGTTGATTATGTGAGATCAGTTGATTATGTGAGATCAGTTGATTATGTGACATCAGTTGATTATGTGAGATCAGTTGATTATGTGACATCAGTTGATTATGTGACATCAGTTGATTATGTGACATCAGTTGATATTGTGAGATCAGTTGATTATGTGAGATCAGTTGATTATGTGAGATCAGTTGATTATGTGACATCAGTTGATTATGTGACATCAGTTGATTATGTGACATCAGTTGATTATGTGACATCAGTTGATTATGTGACATCAGTTGATTATGTGATATCAGTTGATTATGTGAGATCAGTTGATTATGTGACATCAGTTGATTATGTGACATCAGTTGATTATGTGACATCAGTTGATTATGTGACATCAGTTGATTATGTGAGATCAGTTGATTATGTGAGATCAGTTGATTATGTGACATCAGTTGATTATGTGACATCAGTTGATTATGTGACATCAGTTGATTATGTGACATCAGTGACATCAGTTGATTATGTGACATCAGTTGATTATGTGACATCAGTTGATTATGTGACATCAGTTGATTATGTGACATCAGTTGATTATATGATATCAGTGACAGCAGTGGAACTGTGAATTTAACTTCTATTGAGGCAGTGGAACTGTGAATGTGTCTCTGTCCCAAATGCCACCCTATTCCCCATATGCCCTATGAGTCCTATGAGCCCTGGTCAACATTTGTGCACTACTACATAGAAAATAGGGTGGCATTTGGGATCCATCCTGTGTTTTGTTTAATGTTTGTTTTGTGTACACACTGTCATGCATGAATTCATATGTTCTAAAAATGATGTTCCTTGAGTTGATGTATGGACTAATTTGTGTTGTTTTGGCGCCCCCTGCTGCTGTGTTTAGGACCCTGCAGTGGGACACGGACCCCTCTGCTCTCCAGCTGCAGGCAGACTCTGAGCTGGGGTATGTCTTTCCTCTTGATTCTGCTCCCAAATGGCACCCTATTGCCTATATAGTGCACTACTTTTGACCAGAGCCCATAGGACTTACACAGTCAATGTCTATGTCTTCTAAACCATTTATTCCATCTTTCAGGCGCAGGATGCACAGACTTGGAGCGTCAAAAATAGTACAGATTGACTTCGTTCCCAAAGAGCTTGTGACCTACACTAAGGAGACCCAGACTCCTTCAGCAGCACATCAATCTGAAGGTAATGAATATTGAGTTGGATGTTGAATTGACTCTTGAATTTGAGTTGACTCCTGAAGTTGACTCTTGAGTTGACTTTTGAAGTTGACGCTTGAAGTTGACACTTGAAATTGACTCTTGAAGTAGACTCTTGAAGTAGACTCTTGAAGTAGACTCTTGAAGTTGACGCTTGAAGTTGACTCTTGAAGTAGACTCTTGAAGTTGACGCTTGAAGTTGACACTTGAAATTGACTCTTGAAGTTGACGCTTGAAGTTGACTCTTGAAGTAGACTCTTGAAGTAGACTCTTGAAGTTGAATCTTGAAATGTATACTTTTAATGTAGAGCTCTAGGTTGCTTAGTATGAATGGGTATGGTTGATATTTTCAATTTGCTCTCTCCCCACAGAGTGAAAGAATGTTGAAGCCTATGTTGTATGTATGTGTGTAACACAGGAGGTTGGTGGAACCTTAATTGGGGAGGACGGGGCTCGTTGTAATGACTGGAGTGGAATCAGTGGAATGGTATCAAATACATCAGACACATGGTTTCCATGGTTTCCAGGTGTTTGACACCATTCCATTCACTCCGTTCTGGACGTTATTATGAGCCGTTCTCCCCTCCACAACCACCTGTCGTGTAGAACATAAAACACGTCTTTCTTCCCAGAAGAAGAAGAGGATGAGGAGAGCAGTGAGCCTAAAGCTTCCCCTCAGACTGACCAGCCGGAGGAGGAAGGAGAGGCAGAGGACTGTAAAGAGGGTAATAGTGACTTTATGTTCTCTAACACACTGCTGTTAGGAAAAGCACTCGCAACCTCTGAGGTGACTTGTTGGGCAGCTAAACATATACAACCAACATATATTCTCAACACTGCTATCACAATGTGTGTGATCCCTCAGCCCATCCCAGAGAGCTGACGGAGGAGGAGAGGGAACAGATTCTCCACTCAGAGGACTTCCTGGTGTTCTTTGAGCGGTCGGTCTCTGTGGTGGAGCGGGCGCTGGCCGAGGAGGGAGACATCTTCTTCGACTACAGCGGCCGGGACCTGGAGGACAAAGAAGGGTGAGAACGTTGAGCATGGGCATGTCCCAAATGGCACCCTGATCCCTATGTAGTGCACTACGTTTGACCAAGGTCCATAGGGCTCATCAGCTCATCACCGCTTTGTACTGAATTTCCATTAATAAAACAATTAAAAACTGAAATGTCCCAGTTATTGCAGGATATCCAAGGAATAGGGCCATTTAGGATGCACACCATGTTCCCTGTGGATGGATGTTATGGGAGGAATAAGTACACATTACACTGGAGTAGCACTGGAGTGGCACTGTAATAGAACTGGAGTAGAACTGTAATAGAACTGGATTAGCACTGGAGTAGCACTGGAGTGGCACTGGAGTGGCACTGGAGTAGCACTGTAATAGAACTGGAGTAGCACTGGAGTAGAACTGTAATAGAACTGGAGTAGAACTGGAGTATAACTGGAGTAGAACTGTCATAGAACTGGATTAGCACTGGAGTAGAACTGGAATAGAACTGGATTAGCACTGGAGTAGAACTGGAATAGCACTGGAGTAGAACTGGAATAGAACTGGATTAGCACTGGAGTAGAACTGGAATAGCACTGGAGTAGCACTGTAATATAACTGGAGTATAACTGGAGTAGCACTGTAATAGAACTGGAGTAGCACTGTAATATAACTGGAGTAGCACTGGAGTAGCACTGTAATATAACTGGAGTAGCACTGGAGTAGCACTGGAGTAGCACTGTAATAGAACTGGAGTATAACTGAAGTAGAACTGGAGTAGCACTGGAGTGGTACTGGAGTAGCACTGTAATAGAACTGGAGTATAACTGGAGTGGCACTGGAGTAGAACTGGAATAGAACTGGATTAGCACTGGAGTGGCACTGGAGTAGAACTGGAATAGAACTGGATTAGCACTGGAGTAGCACTGTAATAGAACTGGAGTAGCACTGTAATATAACTGGAGTAGCACTGGAGTAGCACTGTAATATAACTGGAGTAGAACTGGAGTAGCACTGGAAAAGCACTGTAATAGAACTGGAGTAGCACTGGAGTAGCACTGGAGTAGCACTGTAATAGAACTGGAGAATAACTTGAGTATAACTGGAGTAGCACTGGAGTAGCACTGTAATATAACTGTATTAGAACTGGAGTAGCACAGGAGTAGCACTGTAATATAACTGTATTAGAACTGGAGTAGCACTGGAGTAGCACTGTAATAGAACTGGAGTAGCACTGGAGTAGCACTGTAATAGAACTGGAGTATAACTGGAGTATAACTGGAGTAACACTGTAATAGAACTGGAGTATAACTGGAGTAGCACTGTAATATAACTGGAGTAGCACTGTAATATAACTGGAGTATAACTGGAGTAGCACTGGAGTAGCACTGTAATATAACTGGAGTATAACTGGAGTAGCACTGGAGTAGCAATGTAATAGAACTGGAGTATAACTGGAGTAGCACTGTAATATAACTGAAGTAGAACTGAAGTAGAACTGGAGTAGCACTGGAGTAGCACTGTAATAGAACTGGAGTATAACTGAAGTAGAACTGGAGTAGCACTGGAGTGGTACTGGAGTAGCACTGTAATAGAACTGTAATAGAACTGTATTAGAACTGGAGTAGCACTGGAGTGGCACTGGAGTAGCACTGTAATAGAACTGGAGTAGCACTGTAATAGAACTGGAGTGGCACTGGAGTAGAACTGGAATATAACTGGATTGGCACTGGAGTAGAACTGGAATAGAACTGGATTAGCACTGGACTGGCACTGGAGTAGCACTGTAATAGAACTGGAGTAGCACTGGAGTAGAACTGGAGTAGCACTAGAGTAGCACTGTAATATAACTGGAGTATAACTGGAGTAGCACTGTAATAGAACTGGAGTAGCACTGGAGTAGAACTGGAGTAGCACTGTAATATAACTGAAGTAGAACTGGAGTAGCACTGTAATAGAACTGGAGTATAACTGAAGTAGAACTGGAGTAGCACTGGAGTGGTACTGGAGTGGTACTGGAGTAGCACTGTAATAGAACTGTTTTAGAACTGGAGTAGCACTGGAGTGGCACTGGAGTAGCACTGTAATAGAACTGGAGTAGCACTGGAGTAGCACTGTAATAGAACTGGAGTATAACTGGAGTATAACTGGAGTGGCACTGGAGTAGTACTGGAATAGAACTGGATTGGCACTGGAGTAGAACTGGAATAGAACTGGATTAGCACTGGAGTGGCACTGGAGTAGCACTGTAATAGAACCAGAGTAGCACTGTAATATAACTGGAGTAGCACTGGAGTATAACTGGAATAGAACTGGATTAGCACTGGATTGGCACTGGAGTAGAACTGGAATAGAACTGGATTAGCACTGGAGTGGCACTGGAGTAGCACTGTAATAGAACTGGAGTAGCACTGTAATATACCTGGAGTAGCACTGGAGTAGAACTGGAGTAGCACTGTAATATAACTGGAGTATAACTGGAGTAGCACTGGAGTAGAACTGGAGTAGCACTGGAGAAGCACTGTAATAGAACTGGAGTAGCACTGGAGTAGCACTGGAGTAGCACTGTAATAGAACTGGAGTAGAACTGAAGTAGAACTGGAGTAGCACTGTAATATAACTGTATTAGAACTGGAGTAGCACAGGAGTAGCACTGTAATATAACTGTATTAGAACTGGAGTAGCACTGGAGTAGCACTGTAATAGAACTGTATTAGAACTGGAGTAGCACAGGAGTAGCCCTGTAATAAAACTGGATTAGAACTGGATTAGAACTGGAGTATAACTGGAGTATAACTGAAGTAGAACTGGAGTAGCACTGGAGTGGCACTGGAGTAGCACTGTAATATAACTGTATTAGAACTGGAGTAGCACAGGAGTAGCACTGTAATATAACTGTATTAGAACTGGAGTAGCACTGGAGTAGCACTGTAATAGAACTGTATTAGAACTGGAGTAGCACAGGAGTAGCCCTGTAATAAAACTGGATTAGAACTGGAGTATAACTGGAGTATAACTGAAGTAGAACTGGAGTAGCACTGGAGTGGCACTGGAGTAGCACTGTAATAGAACTGAAGTAGAACTGGAGTATAACTGGAGTAGCCCTGTAATAAAACTGGAGTATAACTGGAGTAGCACTGTAATAGAACTGGATTAGAACTGGAGTAGCACTGGAGTGGCACAGGAGTAGCCCTGTAATAAAACTGGAGTATAACTGAAGTAGCACTGGAGTAGCACTGTAATAGAACTGGAGTATAACTGGAGTAGAACCGGAGTAGAACTGGAGTAGTGCCGGAGTAGAATCAGAGTAGAACTGGAGCGAACATCTTTCCCATTTCCCTTTCTGTCTTATCAGGGACATGCAAGGTGGATCCAATCTGTCTTTCAACCGTGTGTTCCATGACGATCACTGGTCCAAACACCGAGTAGTCACCTGCTTAGACTGGTCCCCACAGGTACAATGGAACTTTCTCCCAGTTTAGAACCTATCTGATGCATCTACTTCCTTCATTTCCTTTATTTGTCTATGTCAAGACCACAGAACTAGAATGAATGCCACTTTGAGTGCACCCCTGAGTTTACAGTCATGGTCAGAGGTTCCAAGCCCGTTCTGTTCATTCCATTTCTATGGTCAAGACAGAAGAAGAAGACTTGGTTGAAGTAACAATCCAGTCCTGTTCTATACTATATTGTGTCTTTGCAGTACCCTGAACTGATGGTGGCCTCTTACAACAGCAATGAGGATGCTCCACACGAGCCTGATGGGATAGCGCTGGTGTGGAACATGAAGTTCAAGAAGACCACTCCAGAGTATACATTTCACTGCCAGGTCAGCAGCTGTTTGTTGATCTGATGTGACGTATGACTGATGCTTGAGAGAGGATGGATGACATTGCATTACACAACATTGAAGTCATTTTACTTGCTAACATTCAGAACCACAAGTTAAAAACATAATGGAAGGGAATATATTGTTTAATATCACACGATATAATGGCAGTGGTAGTGGTTAGAGCGTTGTAGTAGCAGTCTGACTGTGTCTTTAAGTCCCAGTAACCTAGTGGTTAGAGCATTGTAGTAGCAGTCTAACTGTGTCTTTAAGTCCCAGTAACCTAGTGGTTAGAGCGTTGTAGTAGCAGTCTGACTGTGTCTTTAAGTCCCAGTAACCTAGTGGTTAGAGCGTTGTAGTAGCAGTCTGACTGTGTCTTTAAGTCCCAGTAACCTAGTGGTTAGAGCATTGTAGTAGCAGTCTGACTGTGTCTTTAAGTCCCAGTAACCTAGTGGTTAGAGCATTGTAGTAGCAGTCTGACTGTGTCTTTAAGTCCCAGTATTAGTAGCAGTCTGACTGTGTCTTTAAGTCCCAGTATTAGTAGCAGTCTGACTGTGTCTTTAAGTCCCAGTAACCTAGTGGTTAGAGCATTGTAGTAGCAGTCTGACTGTGTCTTTAAGTCCCAGTATTAGTAGCAGTCTGACTGTGTCTTTAAGTCCCAGTATTAGTAGCAGACTGACTGTGTCTTTAAGTCCCAGTATTAGTAGCAGTCTGACTGTGTCTTTAAGTCCCAGTATTAGTAGCAGTCTGACTGTGTCTTTAAGTCCCAGTATTAGTAGCAGTCTGACTGTGTCTTTAAGTCCCAGTATTAGTAGCAGTCTGACTGTGTCTTTAAGTCCCAGTAACCTAGTGGTTAGAGCGTTGTAGTAGCAGACTGACTGTGTCTTTAAGTCCCAGTAACCTAGTGGTTAGAGCGTTGTAGTAGCAGTCTGACTCTGTCTTTAAGTCCCAGTAACCTAGTGGTTAGAGCGTTGTAGTAGCAGTCTGACTGTGTCTTTAAGTCCCAGTAACCTAGTGGTTAGAGCGTTGTAGTAGCAGACTGACTGTGTCTTTAAGTCCCAGTAACCTAGTGGTTAGAGCGTTGTAGTAGCAGTCTGACTGTGTCTTTAAGTCCCAGTAACCTAGTGGTTAGAGCGTTGTAGTAGCAGTCTGACTGTGTCTTTAAGTCCCAGTAACCTAGTGGTTAGAGCGTTGTAGTAGCAGACTGACTGTGTCTTTAAGTCCCAGTAACCTAGTGGTTAGAGCGTTGTAGTAGCAGTCTGACTGTCTTTAAGTCCCAGTAACCTAGTGGTTAGAGCGTTGTAGTAGCAGTCTGACTGTGTCTTTAAGTCCCAGTATTAGTAGCAGTCTGACTGTGTCTTTAAGTCCCAGTAACCTAGTGGTTAGAGCATTGTAGTAGCAGTCTGACTGTGTCTTTAAGTTCCAGTATTAGTAGCAGTCTGACTGTGTCTTTAAGTCCCAGTATTAGTAGCAGTCTAACTGTGTCTTTAAGTCCCAGTAACCTAGTGGTTAGAGCGTTGTAGTAGCAGTCTGACTGTGTCTTTAAGTCCCAGTATTAGTAGCAGTCTGACTGTGTCTTTAAGTCCCAGTATTAGTAGCAGTCTGACTGTGTCTTTAAGTCCCAGTAACCTAGTGGTTAGAGCGTTGTAGTAGCAGTCTGACTGTGTCTTTAAGTCCCAGTATTAGTAGCAGTCTGACTGTGTCTTTAAGTCCCAGTGTAGTGGCTTCCTTTCGCCTTTACCATAGCCACTGCCCAAGCCTGAAGCGGGGTTGTTTGGTACGCATACAGTCCACACTCAAGGTTTCCCAAACGGCCAAACATTCGATGACATCCAGGGATATGGTGCAACAAAAATGTTTATTCTTCTTATGTCTAACAAATAAATTATTCTCCAATCAACTTAAAGCAGAGAATACTTGATATGGAAAATACATATTATGACCTGTATGTATGTATGTATGTATGGATGTATGGTCAAAAAACTATACCGCTCCCGCATCTAGCAAGGACTCCCCCTCCCGAAGGCCCAACTTCCTGCCTTTATCCTAACACACTTACCACAATACAATGAATAGGCAAGAGGGGGGGACAAAAACTGAGTTACACAAACAACAAATGAATATATCTCAAATCAGGTAAATATAAATCATAATGGTACGTACCTAATATTTCATCATTTACATTAATATTTAATATATTTACACAAATATACATGGAGCTCCATATGTTCAGTCTTTTACGCAAATATGTCCAAATCGGCTCTAACATACCGGCCCCTAATTGTTGACTGCACTGAATGCACAACAATTACTTAATATTCAAACGTAGAGCCAATACACAACATTCTATACCAGAGCACTATTACAGTTGATAGCTATATACAAGTATACAAGGTGCCATATAGAAAAATAGTCCATAGATCTCAGTCTGAGTTGAAGTGTAAAGGTGTTCAACTTCCAAAAATGTCAAGAGTTTGATGTCCAAAAATGTATGACATCAAAGAATGTAAGAGTACGACATCAAGAATCAGAGGTGCACGTGATTCTAAGATGGAGCACTGTGTGTGTGTGTGTGTTTCACTCAGTCGCCTCAAGGAGCAGACAGAGTTTATTGATAGGTCTCTGTAAGATATTGGTCTTAGTCTTAACCATGACGCTCCGGACAAGACCTTTGGCCCCTGGCAAGGCCTCCACCACACGCCCCATTAGCCAGGAGTTCCTTGGGGCGGTGTCATCGACGATGACCACGAGGTCACCAGGACTGAAGTTTCTCTTCGTTTTGTTCCACTTGTTCCGCTCCTGCATAAGTGGAAGATACTCCCTGATCCATCTCTTCCAGAAGAGGTCAGTGATATATTGTACTTGCTTCCATCTCCTTCTTGTGTATAGGTCGCTTCTCTGGAATAGTCCTGGTGGCAGGACTGGCTTAGCTTTCAGATGAAGCCGATGGTTCGGAGTCAGGGGTTCTAGATCATTAGGGTCATTTGTTACAGTAGTGATTGGTCTGTCGTTCATAATCGCCTCAACTTCACACAAGGCGGTCTGCAAAGCCTCATCATCCAGTACTTGCTCTTTAAGGACTGAATAGAGGATCTTTTTCACCAGTCGGATCAACCTCTCCCATACCCCCATGGTGGGCTCCAGAGGGAGGGTTGAATGACCATGTCACTCCTTCCTTCAGTAATTCATTTTGAATCTTGCTGTGATCCAGCTCTTTCATAGCTTCTTCTAGCTCTCTGTGTGTTCCAACAAAGTTGGTGCCATTGTCTGTTCTGTTACTTGTTACTGGGCCCCTTCGACAGATAAACCTGCGCAGGGCATTGATGCAGGAATCAGTATCCAGATAACTAGCAACTTCTAGATGGACAGCTCGACTCACAAGGCAAGTAAAGATCACACCATACCGCTTCACATGAACGCGGCCTCGCTTCACCTCTATGGGGCCGAAGTAATCTATGCCCACATGGGTGAAAGGCGGCAAATCAGGTGACACCCGATCTTGTGGAAGGTCGGCCATCTTCTGTTCTCCAGCTCTAGCTTGCATCCGCCTGCAAAAGACACAGCTCTTAAGGATCTTCCTTGCTAAAGAGTTGGCACAGGGTATCCAATATCGCTGGCGAAGTCTAGAAAGCATGTGACCTCTCCCAGAGTGGCCAACCTGCTCATGGATATGGAGTAAGATCAGTCTAGAGATGTAGGAGTCTTTTGGAAGTATCATAGGATTCTTTAGTTCCGTAGGCATAGCAGCTTTGCTTAACCTTCCTCCTACTCTCAGAATGCCATTGTCAACAATTGGATCAAGCTTACAGATTGAGCCACTTCTCTTGGCACATTGTTTTCCTTTCACAACTAGTGCAATTTCTTGTTTAAAGTGCTGTCGTTGTTCAAATCGGATGATGACCTTTTCTGCTTCATCTAGGTCATCCACAGACAGACTTTCTTTTCCAAACGTCAGTTTGAACTTGTCAATTTGTTCCTTCAGTGAGTTTGTCAGACTCTGATCTGGATCAGTTTGAGAGAGAATTTTCCTTTTCTGGCTTAACTGTAGAAGACGTTTCTTCAGTTTCAGCATCCAGGCAACTGCTTTCTTCAAGCTGTTCCATGTTGAATAGTACTCAATCAGTTTGCTGGTTGGACTCTTTTCTTCCACACTTGTACTGTTTACGATTACGTCTTCCCTCACCTCTGGATCATCCGGAGGGATGGAGTTAAGCTCCTCGGGGACTTTCGGCCATTGAGTTTCTGGTTTCTCCAGGAATTCTGGTCCCTTGCGCCATCTCTTTGAGTTCAGGAACATTTCAACATGTAATCCTCTTGAGGCATCATCGGCTGGGTTGTGTTTGGAGTTCAAATACCTCCACTGTTTTGCTTTTGATAGGTCACGGATCATAGCAACCCTATTAGCCACAAAGGTATGGAATCTTTTGGTATCATTGCGGATGTATTTTAGCACAGACTGGCTGTCAGTCCAAAAAGTTGACTCCTCAGGTTCAATCTGGAGCTCCAACCTTAACATCCTGTCCACTCGCACTGCCAATGTTGCTGCAGCAAGTTCCAGTCTGGGGATTGTCATCTGCTTGAGTGGAGTCACCCTTGATTTCCCCAGAATGAATGCAATGTGAACCTTTTCCGTACCGTTTGTGAACCTAAGGTAGCTTGCCGTGCCATAACCTTGTTCACTTGCATCACCGAAGTGATGCAGCTGTGCCGTCATGACTTGACCAAAGTTCTCAGGCTTCATACACCTGTCTATCTGGAATCTGGAGAGCTGGTCCAGCTCTGAGAGCCATCTCTGCCATGAAATAGAGTGTTCTTCAGGGATGACTTCGTCCCATCCACACTTTAGCTTGCAGAGCACTTGAAGAATTTGCTTTGCCTTTAATACAAATGGGGCGAGGAAACCTAATGGATCATAAATAGAGCTGACAGTTGAGAGAATACCTCTTCTTGTAAGGGGTCTGTTCTTGACAGTGACCCGGAAGGTAAATGCATCTCTTTCAATGTTCCATCGGATTCCAAGTGCTCTTTCAACAGGCAGCTTTTCTCTGTCCAGGTCCAATTCCTTTATCTGCTTGGCTTTGTATTCATCAGGGATAGAAGCCAGCACAGTGCGGCTGTTGCTGACCCACTTGGTCAATTTGAACCCACCCTGAGAGCACACAACCCTGAGGTTTTTTGTGAGTGCTATGGCTTGTTCTTCTGTGGCCACTGACTTGAGGCAGTCATCAACATAGAAGTTGGACTTGACTGTTTGAATCACCTCTTCATTGTACCTCTCACAGTTGTCTTCTGCAGTCTTTCGCAGTGCAAAGTTTGCACAACTTGGAGAGGATATAGCACCGAAAAGATGAACCTTCATTCTGTACTCCTCCAATCTTTTGTTAGTATCACCGTCCGGCCACCATAGGAATCGCAGGAAGTCTAAGTAATCTTCATGGACACGTACTTGATGGAACATTCCTTCGATGTCTGCCATCATGGCAATGTGCTCTTGCCGAAATCTTAGCAAGACTCCTATAAGCGTGTTTGCCAGGTCAGGGCCTTGAAGGAGTTCACTGTTAAGAGATGTACCTTTATAGGATGATGAACAGTCAAACACTACTCGTATCGTTCCTTTGCGCTTATGGTGAACGCCATGGTGTGGTATGTACCATACCTTGCCTTTCTCTCTGAGGAGCTGTTCTTGTGGTACCTTCTCGGCGTAACCTTTTGTTATCATCTGTTCCATGAAGCCTTTGTACTCTGCAGCGTAACCTTTGTCCTTCTTGAACTTCCTGATAATATTTAGAGCCCGCTGCTTTGTCATGTCACGATTGTTTGGCAGGACTACATCTTTTTTGCGAAAGGGCAACGGTAAGTAGTAGTGATGGTCTTTGAGGGTTATGGAGCTTGATACGATCTCCATAAACCTACGATCCTCAGCTGACATCTCACTTTTCTCTTCATACCCTCTCTCAGGGAAGTCATGGTTGTACTGATTTACAAGAAGAACCCCCAGGTCGGCCATTGAGATACGATTGGCCATCACCGTAGGATGTCCAGATTCTTCTGCCATGGTACAATTGTTAAGAGGACCGTTCATCACCCATCCAAAGAGGGTTTTCACTGCATACGGTCCGTTGCCTTGACTATTTATGATTTTCCAGGGTTCCATTGCCTTTGGAGCATTTACGCCAATCAGGAGTTCGACGTCGGCGTCAATTTCCTTCAACTGAACCTCTTTCAGGTATGGCCACCTTTTGAGATCTTTCTGAGTGGGAATATTTTCTCTTGTCACTGGGATCTTATTTTGGGTGTAGACCTTTGGTAATGCAAGAAATGTGTCACCTTCCACATTGCCAATCTCTAATCCAGATATCTCAAAGCTCTTGGTAGGACTCTCCTGCCCCATTGTGCGTAGCAGAATTTCAGTCTCACTGCCTTTAGCTTGCAACTGCCTCATGAGTCTCTCCGTACAAAATGTTGCTGAGCTACCAGAATCGAGAAATGCATAGGTTAACGTAGACCTGCTTCCATTTGCCATCTTTACTTGAACTGGCACAATCGCAAGTGCACAATCTGTACCGGCCCCGGTATCTTCACCAGCTTCCAGTGAAACAAGAGCACTGCTGACAGTCTCCTCCCGCTTTACTGCTACACCCCTCGTATCGGCCTTCAGAGATCTAAATCTCTCTCTTCCTTCAATGTGCAGGATCGTGGGGTGCTTTCTTTGACATTTCTGACAGGTCATCCTTCTTTTACATTCTTTGCTTAAGTGTCCTCTCATCAAACAGCCAAAACAAAGGCCTTTTGATCTCAGAAACTCAACCTTGGCTTCGTGTGGCTGTGCCTTCACCTGTTGGCAGTCGACCAGGAAATGCTCACCAGCGCAAAATACACATGAGATACTGGGAGAATCAGAAGGGTAGGTGCCTGGTTTCTTGACTTTGAATGTTTGTTCTTTTAGAGGTTTTTCAGGGTCACAATCTGCCACTACAGCTACTGCAGTGGCAAAGCTGCTTCCCCTACTCTTGGACTTGAACTGCTGCTTAAAGTCAGCTTCTGTTTTGGTTTTAAAAAACCTTTTGTTGATCAGGGGATCTTGGATATCTCCGTACAAAGGATCCTGCAGTATTTTGGCCTGTTTTTCCATGAACGTCACAAGGTCACTGAACTGGGCCCTCAGGTGGCTTCTCTCTAAAATGTCACATGCCGTAGACCTCCATTTTTCCCTTAGTTTGTAGGGAAGTTTTGACATGATCAACTTTATGTTGGAGGGAAGATTAAGCTCTTCCATGTTCTGTAAGTCTTGCATAGCGTTACAGCATCCTCTAAGATAGAGTGCATAGCCACCCAGTCCCTTTCCATCATCCAGTTTGATGTTTATCCAGTTCCAAGCTTTTTCCATGTAAGCAGTGGTGACTTTGATTTCATTGCCAAAGTGTTCCTTTAACAACCTCTTAGCCTCTGCATAGCCTCTTCTGGCTTCCATATGCAGACAACTACGGACCAGATCCTTGGGCTGACCAGAGGTGTACTGTTCCAGGTAATAGAGCCTATCCTGGTGACTGCTGGTCTTATCTTCTATACCATGCTCAAATGCACGCATAAATGGCCTAAAGTTTAGAGGATCACCGTCAAACATAGGTATCTCCCTAACAGGGAGTGTGGCCTGTTTGTGCTGTAGTACAAGGAGGTCAGCAATTTCATTCTGCCTTTGCATGACAGTAGAGAGGTTATCATGGCTGATACCCGCAGTGTTGATTCCGTGTTGATTGCTAGACCTTGATGTTGGCTGCTGAAGGGTGTGGTTTATGACTGTTTTCTGAATAGGTTTTGATGGCTTTGTGGTCGGTTGTAAAACTCTTTGTAGTGGGGTCTTTGGAACTGCACCTAATGCAGCAAACTCAACAGGTGATGGTTCAGGTTCCTTATAGACCTCGGGTTCCTGGTTCTCAAAGTAAGAGTTCATTCCATCTTCTTGGCTTAGAAAATGGGCTGCCACAACATGGGATTGAGAAGTTGAGTCACTCTCCAGGACCTTCAGTTTGGCATTATATGCTGCTATGTCCGTTTCCAGTGCCATTTTTTCCATCCTAACATTCAGTTGAGCTTTCTGTTGTTCCAGTTGAGCTTTCTGCAGTTCCAATGCATGCTTGTCCTGTAATGATGCTTGGCGAGCTAGTAGAGCTGCTCGTTCTGCCTCAGCTTTTAGGCGTGCGGAGGACACTGAGGAAGCAGTCTTAGAATACTTTGTTTTACTTGATGTTTTTGACACATTGGAAATGCTGTCATGTGGTTCAATGAGCGTTTGTGGCTCAATTTCAGCTTTTTTCCATATTTCCACCTCTTTCAGGAAATGTTCATTAGTTCTCATTCTTGGTTGATAATAGTTAATGCTCTCCTGTTCGTGTTCCTCCTCTGTGACCAGCTCTAGCACAGAATCATGAGCATTCTTAAAGTCATTGAGAACAGCATGACATGCTTCAAGACTCTCATCCACAGTTTCAATGTTTCCTCCATCAACAAGAAGGGCTTTTATTTCATTCATTTTACGTGTACACACTCCAAGTTTGCCTCTCCGGGCTGCATAGAGTGAATTTAGATGCTCCTCTGCCCTCTCCAGTGGAGTCTTATTTGGGATTTCATCCTCCATCATTCACTTTTAGTTCACTCAATTTACAATGACACAGTTGTTGGTTTTTGATTGTTAAACGTAATGCCCCTTTAGACCTCCTTTAATGCTTTAAAACAGTCCTCCATTTCAGCATATTGACCCATTTTGAATTGCACATGTGCAAGTTCGGCATTTTATATGCGTTTTAAACATTTCATCCCATTATCAGTTGTCCCTTTAATGAAGTTTAAACACACAGTTGGCTTTAGATCCTTAGATTGCATTCGTTGCATTGCATTTACACGTGAGGCCAAATATTAGACATAAGATTAAGCTACATTGTGCGTAGGATCTCAGTGTTACCCAAATTTAAACTTCTTAATTGTTTTCACAACGCTGTGTTTTGAATTCCATTCCCAAGTTGATCAAACATTCCAATTAAAAGCACGTTTGCGCTTCCATAATATGCATGATCAAACGATCGCATTGAACAGGGCAGCTCATTCATTCGCAGTGGTTACTCACGGCTGGCGAATTCTAGGGGTTCAAATCCTTCCAAGCGAGCTGTCCTTGCGATCCGAATGCAATTACAAATACAACAATATCCAGCGTGTGTCCGAACCGGAGATTTCCTTCCGATAGTAATCCTTCACGGAGTTTTTTGACTTGATTGTAGTGGCTTCCTTTCGCCTTTACCATAGCCACTGCCCAAGCCTGAAGCGGGGTTGTTTGGTACGCATACAGTCCACACTCAAGGTTTCCCAAACGGCCAAACATTCGATGACATCCAGGGATATGGTGCAACAAAAATGTTTATTCTTCTTATGTCTAACAAATAAATTATTCTCCAATCAACTTAAAGCAGAGAATACTTGATATGGAAAATACATATTATGACCTGTATGTATGTATGGATGGATGTATGGTCAAAAAACTATACCGCTCCCACATCTAGCAAGGACTCCCCCTCCCGAAGGCCCAACTTCCTGCCTTTATCCTAACACACTTACCACAATACAATGAATAGGCAAGAGGGGGGGACAAAAACTGAGTTACACAAACAACAAATGAATATATCTCAAATCAGGTAAATATAAATCATAATGGTACGTACCTAATATTTCATCATTTACATTAATATTTAATATATTTACACAAATATACATGGAGCTCCATATGTTCAGTCTTTTACGCAAATATGTCCAAATCGGCTCTAACACCCAGTATTAGTAGCAGTCTGACTGTGTCTTTAAGTCCCAGTATTAGCAGCAGTCTGACTGTGTGTTTAAGTCCCAGTATTAGTAGCAGTCTGACTGTGTCTTTAAGTCCCAGTAACCTAGTGGTTAGAGCGTTGTAGTAGCAGTCTGACTGTGTCTTTAAGTCCCAGTAACCTAGTGGTTAGAGCGTTGTAGTAGCAGACTGACTGTGTCTTTAAGTCCCAGTATTAGTAGCAGTCTGACTGTGTCTTTAAGTCCCAGTAACCTAGTGGTTAGAGCGTTGTAGTAGCAGACTGACTGTGTCTTTAAGTCCCAGTAACCTAGTGGTTAGAGCGTTGTAGTAGCAGTCTGACTGTGTCTTTAAGTCCCAGTAACCTAGTGGTTAGAGCATTGTAGTAGCAGTCTGACTGTGTCTTTAAGTCCCAGTATTAGTAGCAGTCTGACTGTGTCTTTAAGTCCCAGTAACCTAGTGGTTAGAGCATTTCTCTCTCTGTCTCTCTCCCCCTCTCTTTTTCTCTCTCTGTCTCTCTCCCCCTCTCTCTTTCTCTCTCTTTCTCTCTCTCTCTCTCTCTCTCTCTCTCTCTCTCTCTCTCTCTGTCTCTCTCTGTCTCAGTCGTCAGTGATGTCTGTGGGCTTTGCTCAGTTCCATCCTAACCTGGTGGTGGGGGGAACGTACTCAGGACAGATTGTGTTGTGGGATAACCGTAGTCACAGGAGGACCCCCGTCCAGAGGACCCCTCTGTCTGCTGCGGCACACACTGTAAGTTAACAGACACCTCCCTCCTCACAATGTAAGTTAACAGACACCTCCCTCCTCACAATGTAAGTTAACAGACACCTCCCTCCTCACACTGTAAGTTAACAGACACCTCCCTCCTCACACTGTAAGTTAACAGACACCTCCCTCTACACACTGTAAGTTAACAGACACCTCCCTCCACACACTGTAAACTAACAGACACCTCCCTCTACACACTGTAAGTTAACAGACACCTCCCTCTACACACTGTAAGTTAACAGACACCTCCCTCCACACACTGTAAGTTAACAGACACCTCCCTCCACACACTGTAAGTTAACAGACACACACTGTAAGTTAACAGACACCTCCTCACACTGTAAGTTAACAGACACCTCCCTCCACACACTGTAAACTAACAGACACCTCCCTCCTCACACTGTAAGTTAACAGACACCTCCCTCTACACACTGTAAGTTAACAGACACCTCCCTCCACGCACTGTAAGTTAACAGACACCTCCCTCCTCACACTGTAAGTTAACAGACACCTCCCTCCACACACTGTAAACTAACAGACACCTCCCTCCACGCACTGTAAACTAACAGACACCTCCCTCCACACACTGTAAGTTAACAGACACCTCCCTCCACGCACTGTAAGTTAAGACACCTCCCTCCACGCACTGTAAGTTAACAGACACCTCCCTCCACACACTGTAAGTTAACAGACACCTCCCTCCACGCACTGTAAACTAACAGACACCTCCCTCCTCACACTGTAAGTTAACAGACACCTCCCTCCACACACTGTAAACTAACAGACACCTCCCTCCTCACACTGTAAGTTAACAGACACCTCCCTCCACACACTGTAAGTTAACAGACACCTCCCTCCTCACACTGTAAGTTAACAGACACCTCCCTCCACACACTGTAAGTTAACAGACACCTCCCTCCACACACTGTAAGTTAACAGACACCTCCCTCCACACACTGTAAGTTAACAGACACCTCCCTCCACACACTGTAAACTAACAGACACCTCCCTCCTCACACTGTAAGTTAACAGACACCTCCCTCTACACACTGTAAGTTAACAGACACCTCCCTCTACACACTGTAAGTTAACAGACACCTCCCTCCTCACACTGTAAGTTAACAGACACCTCCCTCTACACACTGTAAACTAACAGACACCTCCCTCCTCACACTGTAAGTTAATAGACACCTCCCTCCACACACTGTAAGTTAACAGACACCTCCCTCCACACACTGTAAGTTAACAGACACCTCCCTCCACACACTGTAAGTTAACAGACACCTCCCTCCACACACTGTAAGTTAACAGACACCTCCCTCCACACACTGTAAGTTAACAGACACCTCCCTCCACGCACTGTAAACTAACAGACACCTCCCTCTACACACTGTAAACTAGCAGACACCTCCCTCCACACTGTAAGTTAACAGACACCTCCCTCCACGCACTGTAAACTAACAGACACTCCCTCCACGCACTGTAAACTAGCAGACACCTCCCTCCACACACTGTAAGTTAACAGACACCTCCCTCCACGCACTGTAAACTAACAGACACCTCCCTCTACACACTGTAAACTAGCAGACACCTCCCTCCACACACTGTAAACTAACAGACACCTCCCTCCACGCACTGTAAACTAACAGACACCTCCCTCCACACACTGTAAACTAGCAGACACCTCCCTCCACACACTGTAAACTAACAGACACCTCCCTCCACACACTGTAAGTTAACAGACACCTCCTCTACACACTGTAAGTTAACAGACACCTCCCTCCACGCACTGTAAACTAACAGACACCTCCTCCACACACTGTAAGTTAACAGACACCTCCCTCTACACACTGTAAGTTAACAGACACCTCCCTCCACGCACTGTAAACTAACAGACACCTCCCTCCACACACTGTAAACTAGCAGACACCTCCCTCGGCACACTGTAAACTAGCAGACACCTCCCTCCACGCACTGTAAACTAACAGACACCTCCCTCCACACACTGTAAGTTAACAGACACCTCCCTCCACGCACTATAAACTAACAGACACCTCCCTCCTCACACTGTAAGTTAACAGACACCTCCCTCTACACACTGTAAGTTAACAGACACCTCCCTCTACACACTGTAAGTTAACAGACACCTCCCTCAACACACTGTAAGTTAACAGACACCTCCCTCTACACACTGTAAGTTAACAGACACCTCCCTCTACACACTGTAAGTTAACAGACACCTCCCTCCACGCACTGTAAACTAACAGACACCTCCCTCCTCACACTGTAAGTTAACAGACACCTCCCTCTACACACTGTAAGTTAACAGACACCTCCCTCTACACACTGTAAGTTAACAGACACCTCCCTCCTCAAACTGTAAGTTAACAGACACCTCCCTCCACACACTGTAAGTTAACAGACACCTCCCTCCACGCACTGTAAACTAACAGACACCTCCCTCCACACACTGTAAACTAACAGACACCTCCCTCCACACACTGTAAACTAGCAGACACCTCCGTCGGCACACTGTAAACTAGCAGACACCTCCCTCCACGCACTGTAAACTAACAGACACCTCCCTCGGCACACTGTAAACTAGCAGACACCTCCCTCCACACACTGTAAGTTAACAGACACCTCCCTCCACACACTGTAAGTTAACAGACACCTCCCTCCACACACTGTAAACTAACAGACACCTCCCTCCACACACTGTAAACTAGCAGACACCTCCCTCGGCACACTGTAAACTAGCAGGCACCTCCCTCCACGCACTGTAAACTAACAGACACCTCCCTCCACACACTGTAAGTTAACAGACACCTCCCTCTACACACTGTAAGTTAACAGACACCTCCCTCTACACACTGTAAACTAACAGACACCTCCCTCTACACACTGTAAACTAGCAGACACCTCCCTCGGCACACTGTAAACTAGCAGACACCTCCCTCCACACACTGTAAGTTAACAGACACCTCCCTCCACACACTGTAAGTTAACAGACACCTCCCTCCACGCACTGTAAACTAACAGACACCTCCCTCCTCACACTGTAAGTTAACAGACACCTCCCTCTACACACTGTAAGTTAACAGACACCTCCCTCTACACACTGTAAACTAACAGACATCTCCCTCCACACACTGTAAACTAGCAGACACCTCCCTCGACACACTGTAAACTAGCAGACACCTCCCTCCACACACTGTAATTTAACAGACACCTCCCTCCACACACTGTAAGTTAACAGACACCTCCCTCTACACACTGTAAGCTAACAGACACCTCCGTCCACACACTGTAAGTTAACAGACACCTCCCTCTACACACTGTAAGTTAACAGACACCTCCCTCTACACACTGTAAACTAGCAGACACCTCCCTCCACACACTATAAGTTAACAGACACCTCCGTCCACACACTGTAAGTTAACAGACACCTCCCTCTACACACTGTAAGTTAACAGACACCTCCCTCTACACACTGTAAGTTAACAGACACCTCCCTCTATACACTGTATGTTAACAGACACCTCCCTCCACACACTGTAAGTTAACAGACACCTCCCTCTACACACTGTAAGCTAACAGACACCTCCGTCCACACACTGTAAGTTAACAGACATCTCCCTCTACACACTGTAAGTTAACAGACACCTCCCTCTACACACTGTAAACTAGCAGACACCTCCCTCTACACACTGTAAGCTAACAGACACCTCCGTCCACACACTGTAAGTTAACAGACATCTCCCTCTACACACTGTAAGTTAACAGACACCTCCCTCTACACACTGTAAACTAGCAGACACCTCCCTCCTCACACTGTAAGTTAACAGACACCTCCCTCTATACACTGTAAGTTAACAGACACCTCCCTCCACGCACTATAAACTAACAGACACCTCCCTCCTCACACTGTAAGTTAACAGACACCTCCCTCTACACACTGTAAGTTAACAGACACCTCCCTCCACGCACTATAAACTAACAGACACCTCCCTCTACACACTGTAAGTTAACAGACACCTCCCTCCTCACACTGTAAGTTAACAGACACCTCCCTCCACACACTGTAAGTTAACAGACACCTCCCTCCACGCACTGTAAACTAACAGACACCTCCCTCCACACACTGTAAACTAACAGACACCTCCCTCCACACACTGTAAACTAGCAGACACCTCCCTCGGCACACTGTAAACTAGCAGACACCTCCCTCCACGCACTGTAAACTAACAGACACCTCCCTCGGCACACTGTAAACTAGCAGACACCTCCCTCCACACACTGTAAGTTAACAGACACCTCCCTCCACACACTGTAAGTTAACAGACACCTCCCTCCACGCACTGTAAACTAACAGACACCTCCCTCCACACACTGTAAACTAGCAGACACCTCCCTCGGCACACTGTAAACTAGCAGGCACCTCCCTCCACGCACTGTAAACTAACAGACACCTCCCTCCACACACTGTAAGTTAACAGACACCTCCCTCTACACACTGTAAGTTAACAGACACCTCCCTCTACACACTGTAAACTAACAGACACCTCCCTCTACACACTGTAACCTAGCAGACACCTCCCTCGGCACACTGTAAACTAGCAGACACCTCCCTCCACACACTGTAAGTTAACAGACACCTCCCTCCACACACTGTAAGTTAACAGACACCTCCCTCCACGCACTGTAAACTAACAGACACCTCCCTCCTCACACTGTAAGTTAACAGACACCTCCCTCTACACACTGTAAGTTAACAGACACCTCCCTCTACACACTGTAAACTAACAGACACCTCCCTCTACACACTGTAAACTAGCAGACACCTCCCTCGGCACACTGTAAACTAGCAGACACCTCCCTCCACACACTGTAAGTTAACAGACACCTCCCTCCACACACTGTAAGTTAACAGACACCTCCCTCCACGCACTGTAAACTAACAGACACCTCCCTCCTCACACTGTAAGTTAACAGACACCTCCCTCTACACACTGTAAGTTAACAGACACCTCCCTCTACACACTGTAAACTAACAGACATCTCCCTCCACACACTGTAAACTAGCAGACACCTCCCTCGACACACTGTAAACTAGCAGACACCTCCCTCCACACACTGTAATTTAACAGACACCTCCCTCCACACACTGTAAGTTAACAGACACCTCCCTCTACACACTGTAAGCTAACAGACACCTCCGTCCACACACTGTAAGTTAACAGACACCTCCCTCTACACACTGTAAGTTAACAGACACCTCCCTCTACACACTGTAAACTAGCAGACACCTCCCTCCACACACTATAAGTTAACAGACACCTCCGTCCACACACTGTAAGTTAACAGACACCTCCCTCCACACACTGTAAGTTAACAGACACCTCCCTCTACACACTGTAAGCTAACAGACACCTCCGTCCACACACTGTAAGTTAACAGACATCTCCCTCTACACACTGTAAGTTAACAGACACCTCCCTCTACACACTGTAAACTAGCAGACACCTCCCTCCACACACTGTAAGTTAACAGACACCTCCGTCCACACACTGTAAACTAACAGACACCTCCCTCCTCACACTGTAAGTTAACAGACACCTCCCTCTACACACTGTAAGTTAACAGACACCTCCCTCCACGCACTATAAACTAACAGACACCTCCCTCCTCACACTGTAAGTTAACAGACACCTCCCTCTACACACTGTAAGTTAACAGACACCTCCCTCCACGCACTATAAACTAACAGACACCTCCCTCTACACACTGTAAGTTAACAGACACCTCCCTCCTCACACTGTAAGTTAACAGACACCTCCCTCCACACACTGTAAGTTAACAGACACCTCCCTCCATGCACTGTAAACTAACAGACAACTCCCTCCACACACTGTAAACTAACAGACACCTCCCTCCACACACTGTAAACTAGCAGACACCTCCCTCGGCACACTGTAAACTAGCAGACACCTCCCTCCACGCACTGTAAACTAACAGACACCTCCCTCGGCACACTGTAAACTAGCAGACACCTCCCTCCACACACTGTAAGTTAACAGACACCTCCCTCCACACACTGTAAGTTAACAGACACCTCCCTCCACGCACTGTAAACTAACAGACACCTCCCTCCACACACTGTAAACTAGCAGACACCTCCCTCGGCACACTGTAAACTAGCAGGCACCTCCCTCCACGCACTGTAAACTAACAGACACCTCCCTCCACACACTGTAAGTTAACAGACACCTCCCTCTACACACTGTAAGTTAACAGACACCTCCCTCCACGCACTGTAAACTAACAGACACCTCCCTCCTCACACTGTAAGTTAACAGACACCTCCCTCTACACACTGTAAGTTAACAGACACCTCCCTCTACACACTGTAAACTAACAGACATCTCCCTCCACACACTGTAAACTAGCAGACACCTCCCTCGACACACTGTAAACTAGCAGACACCTCCCTCCACACACTGTAATTTAACAGACACCTCCCTCCACACACTGTAAGTTAACAGACACCTCCCTCTACACACTGTAAGCTAACAGACACCTCCGTCCACACACTGTAAGTTAACAGACACCTCCCTCTACACACTGTAAGTTAACAGACACCTCCCTCTACACACTGTAAACTAGCAGACACCTCCCTCCACACACTATAAGTTAACAGACACCTCCGTCCACACACTGTAAGTTAACAGACACCTCCCTCTACACACTGTAAGTTAACAGACACCTCCCTCTACACACTGTAAGTTAACAGACACCTCCCTCTATACACTGTATGTTAACAGACACCTCCCTCCACACACTGTAAGTTAACAGACACCTCCCTCTACACACTGTAAGCTAACAGACACCTCCATCCACACACTGTAAGTTAACAGACATCTCCCTCTACACACTGTAAGTTAACAGACACCTCCCTCTACACACTGTAAACTAGCAGACACCTCCCTCCACACACTGTAAGTTAACAGACACCTCCGTCCACACACTGTAAGTTAACAGACACCTCCCTCTACACACTGTAAGTTAACAGACACCTCCCTCTACACACTGTAAGTTAACAGACACCTCCCTCTACACACTGTAAACTAACAGACACCTCCCTCCACACACTGTAAACTAACAGACACCTCCCTCCACACACTGTAAACTAACAGACACCTCCCTCCACACACTGTAAACTAACAGACAACTCCCTCCACACACTGTAAGTTAACAGACACCTCCCTCTACACACTGTAAGTTAATCTACACCTCCCTCTACACACTGTAAACTAACAGACACCTCCCTCCACACACTGTAAACTAACAGACACCTCCCTCCACACACTGTAAACTAACAGACACCTCCCTCCACACACTGTAAACTAGCAGACACCTCTCTCGACACACTGTAAACTAGCAGACACCTCCCTCCACACACTGTATGTTAACAGACACCTCCCTCCACACACTGTAAGTTAACAGACACCTCCGTCCACACACTGTAAGTTAACAGACACCTCCCTCTACACACTGTAAGTTAACAGACACCTCCCTCTACACACTGTAAACTAACAGACACCTCCCTCCACACACTGTAAGTTAACAGACACCTCCCTCTACACACTGTAAACTAACAGACACCTCCCTCCACACACTGTAAACTAACAGACACCTCCCTCCACACACTGTAAACTAACAGACACCTCCCTCCACACACTGTAAACTAACAGACACCTCCCTCCACACACTGTAAACTAACAGACACCTCCCTCTACACACTGTAAGTTAACAGACACCTCCCTCTACACACTGTAAGTTAACAGACACCTCCCTCCACGCACTGTAAACTAACAGACACCTCCCTCCTCACACTGTAAGTTAACAGACACCTCCCTCTACACACTGTAAGTTAACAGACACCTCCCTCCACGCACTATAAACTAACAGACACCTCCCTCCTCACACTGTAAGTTAACAGACACCTCCCTCTACACACTGTAAGTTAACAGACACCTCCCTCCACGCACTATAAACTAACAGACACCTCCCTCTACACACTGTAAGTTAACAGACACCTCCCTCCTCACACTGTAAGTTAACAGACACCTCCCTCCACACACTGTAAGTTAACAGACACCTCCCTCCACGCACTGTAAACTAACAGACACCTCCCTCCACACACTGTAAACTAACAGACACCTCCCTCCACACACTGTAAACTAGCAGACACCTCCGTCGGCACACTGTAAACTAGCAGACACCTCCCTCCACGCACTGTAAACTAACAGACACCTCCCTCGGCACACTGTAAACTAGCAGACACCTCCCTCCACACACTGTAAGTTAACAGACACCTCCCTCCACACACTGTAAGTTAACAGACACCTCCCTCCACGCACTGTAAACTAACAGACACCTCCCTCCACACACTGTAAACTAGCAGACACCTCCCTCGGCACACTGTAAACTAGCAGGCACCTCCCTCCACGCACTGTAAACTAACAGACACCTCCCTCCACACACTGTAAGTTAACAGACACCTCCCTCTACACACTGTAAGTTAACAGACACCTCCCTCTACACACTGTAAACTAACAGACACCTCCCTCTACACACTGTAAACTAGCAGACACCTCCCTCGGCACACTGTAAACTAGCAGACACCTCCCTCCACACACTGTAAGTTAACAGACACCTCCCTCCACACACTGTAAGTTAACAGACACCTCCCTCCACGCACTGTAAACTAACAGACACCTCCCTCCTCACACTGTAAGTTAACAGACACCTCCCTCTACACACTGTAAGTTAACAGACACCTCCCTCTACACACTGTAAACTAACAGACATCTCCCTCCACACACTGTAAACTAGCAGACACCTCCCTCGACACACTGTAAACTAGCAGACACCTCCCTCCACACACTGTAATTTAACAGACACCTCCCTCCACACACTGTAAGTTAACAGACACCTCCCTCTACACACTGTAAGCTAACAGACACCTCCGTCCACACACTGTAAGTTAACAGACACCTCCCTCTACACACTGTAAGTTAACAGACACCTCCCTCTACACACTGTAAACTAGCAGACACCTCCCTCCACACACTATAAGTTAACAGACACCTCCGTCCACACACTGTAAGTTAACAGACACCTCCCTCTACACACTGTAAGTTAACAGACACCTCCCTCTACACACTGTAAGTTAACAGACACCTCCCTCTATACACTGTATGTTAACAGACACCTCCCTCCACACACTGTAAGTTAACAGACACCTCCCTCTACACACTGTAAGCTAACAGACACCTCCGTCCACACACTGTAAGTTAACAGACATCTCCCTCTACACACTGTAAGTTAACAGACACCTCCCTCTACACACTGTAAACTAGCAGACACCTCCCTCCACACACTGTAAGTTAACAGACACCTCCGTCCACGCACTGTAAACTAACAGACACCTCCCTCCTCACACTGTAAGTTAACAGACACCTCCCTCTACACACTGTAAGTTAACAGACACCTCCCTCCACGCACTATAAACTAACAGACACCTCCCTCCTCACACTGTAAGTTAACAGACACCTCCCTCTACACACTGTAAACTAGCAGACACCTCCCTCCACACACTATAAGTTAACAGACACCTCCGTCCACACACTGTAAGTTAACAGACACCTCCCTCCTCACACTGTAAGTTAACAGACACCTCCCTCTACACACTGTAAGTTAACAGACACCTCCCTCTACACACTGTAAACTAACAGACACCTCCCTCCACACACTGTAAACTAGCAGACACCTCCCTCGGCACACTGTAAACTAGCAGGCACCTCCCTCCACGCACTGTAAACTAACAGACACCTCCCTCCACACACTGTAAGTTAACAGACACCTCCCTCTACACACTGTAAGTTAACAGACACCTCCCTCTACACACTGTAAACTAACAGACACCTCCCTCTACACACTGTAACCTAGCAGACACCTCCCTCGGCACACTGTAAACTAGCAGACACCTCCCTCCACACACTGTAAGTTAACAGACACCTCCCTCCACACACTGTAAGTTAACAGACACCTCCCTCCACGCACTGTAAACTAACAGACACCTCCCTCCTCACACTGTAAGTTAACAGACACCTCCCTCTACACACTGTAAACTAACAGACATCTCCCTCCACACACTGTAAACTAGCAGACACCTCCCTCGACACACTGTAAACTAGCAGACACCTCCCTCCACACACTGTAATTTAACAGACACCTCCCTCCACACACTGTAAGTTAACAGACACCTCCCTCTACACACTGTAAGCTAACAGACACCTCCGTCCACACACTGTAAGTTAACAGACACCTCCCTCTACACACTGTAAGTTAACAGACACCTCCCTCTACACACTGTAAACTAGCAGACACCTCCCTCCACACACTATAAGTTAACAGACACCTCCGTCCACACACTGTAAGTTAACAGACACCTCCCTCTACACACTGTAAGTTAACAGACACCTCCCTCTACACACTGTAAGTTAACAGACACCTCCCTCTATACACTGTATGTTAACAGACACCTCCCTCCACACACTGTAAGTTAACAGACACCTCCTCTACACACTGTAAGCTAACAGACACCTCCGTCCACACACTGTAAGTTAACAGACATCTCCCTCTACACACTGTAAGTTAACAGACACCTCCCTCTACACACTGTAAACTAGCAGACACCTCCCTCCACACACTGTAAGTTAACAGACACCTCCGTCCACGCACTGTAAACTAACAGACACCTCCCTCCTCACACTGTAAGTTAACAGACACCTCCCTCTACACACTGTAAGTTAACAGACACCTCCCTCTACACACTGTAAACTAACAGACACCTCCCTCCACACACTGTAAGTTAACAGACACCTCCCTCTACACACTGTAAACTAACAGACACCTCCCTCCACACACTGTAAACTAACAGACACCTCCCTCCACACACTGTAAACTAACAGACACCTCCCTCCACACACTGTAAACTAACAGACACCTCCCTCCACACACTGTAAACTAACAGACACCTCCCTCTACACACTGTAAGTTAACAGACACCTCCCTCTACACACTGTAAGTTAACAGACACCTCCCTCCACGCACTGTAAACTAACAGACACCTCCCTCCTCACACTGTAAGTTAACAGACACCTCCCTCTACACACTGTAAGTTAACAGACACCTCCCTCCACGCACTATAAACTAACAGACACCTCCCTCCTCACACTGTAAGTTAACAGACACCTCCCTCTACACACTGTAAGTTAACAGACACCTCCCTCCACGCACTATAAACTAACAGACACCTCCTCTACACACTGTAAGTTAACAGACACCTCCCTCCTCACACTGTAAGTTAACAGACACCTCCCTCCACACACTGTAAGTTAACAGACACCTCCCTCCACGCACTGTAAACTAACAGACACCTCCCTCCACACACTGTAAACTAACAGACACCTCCCTCCACACACTGTAAACTAGCAGACACCTCCGTCGGCACACTGTAAACTAGCAGACACCTCCCTCCACGCACTGTAAACTAACAGACACCTCCCTCGGCACACTGTAAACTAGCAGACACCTCCCTCCACACACTGTAAGTTAACAGACACCTCCTCCACACACTGTAAGTTAACAGACACCTCCCTCCACGCACTGTAAACTAACAGACACCTCCCTCCACACACTGTAAACTAGCAGACACCTCCCTCGGCACACTGTAAACTAGCAGGCACCTCCCTCCACGCACTGTAAACTAACAGACACCTCCCTCCACACACTGTAAGTTAACAGACACCTCCCTCTACACACTGTAAGTTAACAGACACCTCCCTCTACACACTGTAAACTAACAGACACCTCCCTCTACACACTGTAAACTAGCAGACACCTCCCTCGGCACACTGTAAACTAGCAGACACCTCCCTCCACACACTGTAAGTTAACAGACACCTCCCTCCACACACTGTAAGTTAACAGACACCTCCCTCCACGCACTGTAAACTAACAGACACCTCCCTCCTCACACTGTAAGTTAACAGACACCTCCCTCTACACACTGTAAGTTAACAGACACCTCCCTCTACACACTGTAAACTAACAGACATCTCCCTCCACACACTGTAAACTAGCAGACACCTCCCTCGACACACTGTAAACTAGCAGACACCTCCCTCCACACACTGTAATTTAACAGACACCTCCCTCCACACACTGTAAGTTAACAGACACCTCCCTCTACACACTGTAAGCTAACAGACACCTCCGTCCACACACTGTAAGTTAACAGACACCTCCCTCTACACACTGTAAGTTAACAGACACCTCCCTCTACACACTGTAAACTAGCAGACACCTCCCTCCACACACTATAAGTTAACAGACACCTCCGTCCACACACTGTAAGTTAACAGACACCTCCCCTCTACACACTGTAAGTTAACAGACACCTCCCTCTACACACTGTAAGTTAACAGACACCTCCCTCTATACACTGTATGTTAACAGACACCTCCCTCCACACACTGTAAGTTAACAGACACCTCCCTCTACACACTGTAAGCTAACAGACACCTCCGTCCACACACTGTAAGTTAACAGACATCTCCCTCTACACACTGTAAGTTAACAGACACCTCCCTCTACACACTGTAAACTAGCAGACACCTCCCTCCACACACTGTAAGTTAACAGACACCTCCGTCCACGCACTGTAAACTAACAGACACCTCCCTCCTCACACTGTAAGTTAACAGACACCTCCTCTACACACTGTAAGTTAACAGACACCTCCCTCCACGCACTATAAACTAACAGACACCTCCCTCCTCACACTGTAAGTTAACAGACACCTCCCTCTACACACTGTAAACTAGCAGACACCTCCCTCCACACACTATAAGTTAACAGACACCTCCGTCCACACACTGTAAGTTAACAGACACCTCCCTCCTCACACTGTAAGTTAACAGACACCTCCCTCTACACACTGTAAGTTAACAGACACCTCCCTCTACACACTGTAAACTAACAGACACCTCCCTCCACACACTGTAAACTAGCAGACACCTCCCTCGGCACACTGTAAACTAGCAGGCACCTCCCTCCACGCACTGTAAACTAACAGACACCTCCCTCCACACACTGTAAGTTAACAGACACCTCCCTCTACACACTGTAAGTTAACAGACACCTCCTCTACACACTGTAAACTAACAGACACCTCCCTCTACACACTGTAACCTAGCAGACACCTCCCTCGGCACACTGTAAACTAGCAGACACCTCCCTCCACACACTGTAAGTTAACAGACACCTCCCTCCACACACTGTAAGTTAACAGACACCTCCCTCCACGCACTGTAAACTAACAGACACCTCCCTCCTCACACTGTAAGTTAACAGACACCTCCTCTACACACTGTAAACTAACAGACATCTCCCTCCACACACTGTAAACTAGCAGACACCTCCCTCGACACACTGTAAACTAGCAGACACCTCCCTCCACACACTGTAATTTAACAGACACCTCCCTCCACACACTGTAAGTTAACAGACACCTCCCTCTACACACTGTAAGCTAACAGACACCTCCGTCCACACACTGTAAGTTAACAGACACCTCCCTCTACACACTGTAAGTTAACAGACACCTCCCTCTACACACTGTAAACTAGCAGACACCTCCCCTCCACACACTATAAGTTAACAGACACCTCCGTCCACACACTGTAAGTTAACAGACACCTCCCTCTACACACTGTAAGTTAACAGACACCTCCCTCTACACACTGTAAGTTAACAGACACCTCCCTCTATACACTGTATGTTAACAGACACCTCCCTCCACACACTGTAAGTTAACAGACACCTCCTCTACACACTGTAAGCTAACAGACACCTCCGTCCACACACTGTAAGTTAACAGACATCTCCTCTACACACTGTAAGTTAACAGACACCTCCCTCTACACACTGTAAACTAGCAGACACCTCCCTCCACACACTGTAAGTTAACAGACACCTCCGTCCACGCACTGTAAACTAACAGACACCTCCCTCCTCACACTGTAAGTTAACAGACACCTCCCTCTACACACTGTAAGTTAACAGACACCTCCCTCCACGCACTATAAACTAACAGACACCTCCCTCCTCACACTGTAAGTTAACAGACACCTCCCTCTACACACTGTAAACTAGCAGACACCTCCCTCCACACACTATAAGTTAACAGACACCTCCGTCCACACACTGTAAGTTAACAGACACCTCCCTCCTCACACTGTAAGTTAACAGACACCTCCCTCTACACACTGTAAGTTAACAGACACCTCCCTCTACACACTGTAAACTAACAGACACCTCCCTCCACACACTGTAAACTAGCAGACACCTCCCTCGGCACACTGTAAACTAGCAGGCACCTCCCTCCACGCACTGTAAACTAACAGACACCTCCCTCCACACACTGTAAGTTAACAGACACCTCCCTCTACACACTGTAAGTTAACAGACACCTCCCTCTACACACTGTAAACTAACAGACACCTCCCTCTCCACACTGTAACCTAGCAGACACCTCCCTCGGCACACTGTAAACTAGCAGACACCTCCCTCCACACACTGTAAGTTAACAGACACCTCCCTCCACACACTGTAAGTTAACAGACACCTCCCTCCACGTACTGTAAACTAACAGACACCTCCCTCCTCACACTGTAAGTTAACAGACACCTCCTCTACACACTGTAAGTTAACAGACACCTCCCTCTACACACTGTAAACTAACAGACACCTCCCTCTACACACTGTAAACTAGCAGACACCTCCCTCGGCACACTGTAAACTAGCAGACACCTCCCTCCACACACTGTAAGTTAACAGACACCTCCCTCCACACACTGTAAGTTAACAGACACCTCCCTCCACGCACTGTAAACTAACAGACACCTCCCTCCTCACACTGTAAGTTAACAGACACCTCCCTCTACACACTGTAAGTTAACAGACACCTCCCTCTACACACTGTAAACTAACAGACATCTCCCTCCACACACTGTAAACTAGCAGACACCTCCCTCGACACACTGTAAACTAGCAGACACCTCCCTCCACACACTGTAATTTAACAGACACCTCCCTCCACACACTGTAAGTTAACAGACACCTCCCTCTACACACTGTAAGCTAACAGACACCTCCGTCCACACACTGTAAGTTAACAGACACCTCCCTCTACACACTGTAAGTTAACAGACACCTCCCTCTACACACTGTAAACTAGCAGACACCTCCCTCCACACACTATAAGTTAACAGACACCTCCGTCCACACACTGTAAGTTAACAGACACCTCCCTCTACACACTGTAAGTTAACAGACACCTCCCTCTACACACTGTAAGTTAACAGACACCTCCCTCTACACACTGTATGTTAACAGACACCTCCCTCCACACACTGTAAGTTAACAGACACCTCCCTCTACACACTGTAAGCTAACAGACACCTCCGTCCACACACTGTAAGTTAACAGACATCTCCCTCTACACACTGTAAGTTAACAGACACCTCCCTCTACACACTGTAAACTAGCAGACACCTCCCTCCACACACTGTAAGTTAACAGACACCTCCGTCCACGCACTGTAAACTAACAGACACCTCCCTCCTCACACTGTAAGTTAACAGACACCTCCCTCTACACACTGTAAGTTAACAGACACCTCCCTCCACGCACTATAAACTAACAGACACCTCCCTCCTCACACTGTAAGTTAACAGACACCTCCCTCTACACACTGTAAGTTAACAGACACCTCCCTCCACGCACTATAAACTAACAGACACCTCCCTCTACACACTGTAAGTTAACAGACACCTCCCTCCTCACACTGTAAGTTAACAGACACCTCCCTCCACACACTGTAAGTTAACAGACACCTCCCTCCATGCACTGTAAACTAACAGACACCTCCCTCCACACACTGTAAACTAACAGACACCTCCCTCCACACACTGTAAACTAGCAGACACCTCCCTCGGCACACTGTAAACTAGCAGACACCTCCCTCCACGCACTGTAAACTAACAGACACCTCCCTCGGCACACTGTAAACTAGCAGACACCTCCCTCCACACACTGTAAGTTAACAGACACCTCCCTCCACACACTGTAAGTTAACAGACACCTCCCTCCACGCACTGTAAACTAACATACACCTCCCTCCACGCACTGTAAACTAACAGACACCTCCCTCCACACACTGTAAGTTAACAGACACCTCCCTCTACACACTGTAAGTTAACAGACACCTCCTCTACACACTGTAAACTAAGTGACACCTCCCTCTACACACTGTAACCTAGCAGACACCTCCTCGGCACACTGCAAACTAGCAGACACCTCCCTCCACACACTGTAAGTTAACAGACACCTCCCTCCACACACTGTAAGTTAACAGACACCTCCCTCCACGCACTGTAAACTAACAGACACCTCCCTCCTCACACTGTAAGTTAACAGACACCTCCCTCTACACACTGTAAGTTAACAGACACCTCCCTCTACACACTGTAAACTAACAGACATCTCCCTCCACACACTGTAAACTAGCAGACACCTCCTCGACACACTGTAAACTAGCAGACACCTCCCTCCACACACTGTAATTTAACAGACACCTCCCTCCACACACTGTAAGTTAACAGACACCTCCCTCTACACACTGTAAGCTAACAGACACCTCCGTCCACACACTGTAAGTTAACAGACACCTCCCTCTACACACTGTAAGTTAACAGACACCTCCCTCTACACACTGTAAACTAGCAGACACCTCCCTCCACACACTATAAGTTAACAGACACCTCCGTCCACACACTGTAAGTTAACAGACACCTCCCTCTACACACTGTAAGTTAACAGACACCTCCCTCTACACACTGTAAGTTAACAGACACCTCCCTCTATACACTGTATGTTAACAGACACCTCCCTCCACACACTGTAAGTTAACAGACACCTCCCTCTACACACTGTAAGCTAACAGACACCTCCGTCCACACACTGTAAGTTAACAGACATCTCCGTCCACACACTGTAAGTTAACAGACACCTCCCTCTACACACTGTAAGTTAACAGACACCTCCCTCTACACACTGTAAGTTAACAGACACCTCCCTCTACACACTGTAAACTAACAGACACCTCCCTCCACACACTGTAAACTAACAGACACCTCCCTCCACACACTGTAAACTAACAGACACCTCCCTCCACACACTGTAAACTAACAGACACCTCCCTCCACACACTGTAAGTTAACAGACACCTCCCTCTACACACTGTAAGTTAATCTACACCTCCCTCTACACACTGTAAACTAACAGACACCTCCCTCCACACACTGTAAACTAACAGACACCTCCCTCCACACACTGTAAACTAACAGACACCTCCCTCCACACACTGTAAACTAGCAGACACCTCTCTCGACACACTGTAAACTAGCAGACACCTCCCTCCACACACTGTATGTTAACAGACACCTCCCTCCACACACTGTAAGTTAACAGACACCTCCGTCCACACACTGTAAGTTAACAGACACCTCCCTCTACACACTGTAAGTTAACAGACACCTCCCTCTACACACTGTAAACTAACAGACACCTCCCTCCACACACTGTAAGTTAACAGACACCTCCCTCTACACACTGTAAACTAACAGACACCTCCCTCCACACACTGTAAACTAACAGACACCTCCCTCCACACACTGTAAACTAACAGACACCTCCCTCCACACACTGTAAACTAACAGACACCTCCCTCCACACACTGTAAGTTAACAGACACCTCCCTCTACACACTGTAAGTTAACAGACACCTCCCTCCACGCACTGTAAACTAACAGACACCTCCCTCCTCACACTGTAAGTTAACAGACACCTCCCTCTACACACTGTAAGTTAACAGACACCTCCCTCCACGCACTATAAACTAACAGACACCTCCCTCCTCACACTGTAAGTTAACAGACACCTCCCTCTACACACTGTAAGTTAACAGACACCTCCCTCCACGCACTATAAACTAACAGACACCTCCCTCTACACACTGTAAGTTAACAGACACCTCCCTCCTCACACTGTAAGTTAACAGACACCTCCCTCCACACACTGTAAGTTAACAGACACCTCCCTCCACGCACTGTAAACTAACAGACACCTCCCTCCACACACTGTAAACTAACAGACACCTCCCTCCACACACTGTAAACTAGCAGACACCTCCGTCGGCACACTGTAAACTAGCAGACACCTCCCTCCACGCACTGTAAACTAACAGACACCTCCCTCGGCACACTGTAAACTAGCAGACACCTCCCTCCACACACTGTAAGTTAACAGACACCTCCCTCCCACACTGTAAGTTAACAGACACCTCCCTCCACGCACTGTAAACTAACAGACACCTCCCTCCACACACTGTAAACTAGCAGACACCTCCCTCGGCACACTGTAAACTAGCAGGCACCTCCCTCCACGCACTGTAAACTAACAGACACCTCCCTCCACACACTGTAAGTTAACAGACACCTCCTCTACACACTGTAAGTTAACAGACACCTCCCTCTACACACTGTAAACTAACAGACACCTCCCTCTACACACTGTAAACTAGCAGACACCTCCCTCGGCACACTGTAAACTAGCAGACACCTCCCTCCACACACTGTAAGTTAACAGACACCTCCCTCCACACACTGTAAGTTAACAGACACCTCCCTCCACGCACTGTAAACTAACAGACACCTCCCTCCTCACACTGTAAGTTAACAGACACCTCCCTCTACACACTGTAAGTTAACAGACACCTCCCTCTACACACTGTAAACTAACAGACATCTCCCTCCACACACTGTAAACTAGCAGACACCTCCCTCGACACACTGTAAACTAGCAGACACCTCCCTCCACACACTGTAATTTAACAGACACCTCCCTCCACACACTGTAAGTTAACAGACACCTCCCTCTACACACTGTAAGCTAACAGACACCTCCGTCCACACACTGTAAGTTAACAGACACCTCCCTCTACACACTGTAAGTTAACAGACACCTCCCTCTACACACTGTAAACTAGCAGACACCTCCCTCCACACACTATAAGTTAACAGACACCTCCGTCCACGCACTGTAAACTAACAGACACCTCCCTCCTCACACTGTAAGTTAACAGACACCTCCCTCTACACACTGTAAGTTAACAGACACCTCCCTCCACGCACTATAAACTAACAGACACCTCCCTCCTCACACTGTAAGTTAACAGACACCTCCCTCTACACACTGTAAGTTAACAGACACCTCCCTCCACGCACTATAAACTAACAGACACCTCCCTCTACACACTGTAAGTTAACAGACACCTCCCTCCTCACACTGTAAGTTAACAGACACCTCCCTCCACACACTGTAAGTTAACAGACACCTCCCTCCATGCACTGTAAACTAACAGACACCTCCCTCCACACACTGTAAACTAACAGACACCTCCCTCCACACACTGTAAACTAGCAGACACCTCCCTCGGCACACTGTAAACTAGCAGACACCTCCCTCCACGCACTGTAAACTAACAGACACCTCCCTCGGCACACTGTAAACTAGCAGACACCTCCCTCCACACACTGTAAGTTAACAGACACCTCCCTCCACACACTGTAAGTTAACAGACACCTCCCTCCACGCACTGTAAACTAACATACACCTCCCTCCACGCACTGTAAACTAACAGACACCTCCCTCCACACACTGTAAGTTAACAGACACCTCCCTCTACACACTGTAAGTTAACAGACACCTCCCTCTACACACTGTAAACTAAGTGACACCTCCCTCTACACACTGTAACCTAGCAGACACCTCCCTCGGCACACTGCAAACTAGCAGACACCTCCCTCCACACACTGTAAGTTAACAGACACCTCCCTCCACACACTGTAAGTTAACAGACACCTCCCTCCACGCACTGTAAACTAACAGACACCTCCCTCCTCACACTGTAAGTTAACAGACACCTCCCTCTACACACTGTAAGTTAACAGACACCTCCCTCTACACACTGTAAACTAACAGACATCTCCCTCCACACACTGTAAACTAGCAGACACCTCCCTCGACACACTGTAAACTAGCAGACACCTCCCTCCACACACTGTAATTTAACAGACACCTCCCTCCACACACTGTAAGTTAACAGACACCTCCCTCTACACACTGTAAGCTAACAGACACCTCCGTCCACACACTGTAAGTTAACAGACACCTCCTCTACACACTGTAAGTTAACAGACACCTCCCTCTACACACTGTAAACTAGCAGACACCTCCCTCCACACACTATAAGTTAACAGACACCTCCGTCCACACACTGTAAGTTAACAGACACCTCCCTCTACACACTGTAAGTTAACAGACACCTCCCTCTACACACTGTAAGTTAACAGACACCTCCCTCTATACACTGTATGTTAACAGACACCTCCCTCCACACACTGTAAGTTAACAGACACCTCCCTCTACACACTGTAAGCTAACAGACACCTCCGTCCACACACTGTAAGTTAACAGACATCTCCGTCCACACACTGTAAGTTAACAGACACCTCCCTCTACACACTGTAAGTTAACAGACACCTCCCTCTACACACTGTAAGTTAACAGACACCTCCCTCTACACACTGTAAACTAACAGACACCTCCCTCCACACACTGTAAACTAACAGACACCTCCTCCACACACTGTAAACTAACAGACACCTCCCTCCCACACTGTAAACTAACAGACACCTCCCTCCACACACTGTAAGTTAACAGACACCTCCCTCTACACACTGTAAGTTAATCTACACCTCCCTCTACACACTGTAAACTAACAGACACCTCCCTCCACACACTGTAAACTAACAGACACCTCCCTCCACACACTGTAAACTAACAGACACCTCCCTCCACACACTGTAAACTAGCAGACACCTCTCTCGACACACTGTAAACTAGCAGACACCTCCCTCCACACACTGTATGTTAACAGACACCTCCCTCCACACACTGTAAGTTAACAGACACCTCCGTCCACACACTGTAAGTTAACAGACACCTCCCTCTACACACTGTAAGTTAACAGACACCTCCCTCTACACACTGTAAACTAACAGACACCTCCCTCCACACACTGTAAGTTAACAGACACCTCCCTCTACACACTGTAAACTAACAGACACCTCCCTCCACACACTGTAAACTAACAGACACCTCCCTCCACACACTGTAAACTAACAGACACCTCCCTCCACACACTGTAAACTAACAGACACCTCCCTCCACACACTGTAAGTTAACAGACACCTCCCTCTACACACTGTAAGTTAACAGACACCTCCCTCCACGCACTGTAAACTAACAGACACCTCCCTCCTCACACTGTAAGTTAACAGACACCTCCCTCTACACACTGTAAGTTAACAGACACCTCCCTCCACGCACTATAAACTAACAGACACCTCCCTCCTCACACTGTAAGTTAACAGACACCTCCCTCTACACACTGTAAGTTAACAGACACCTCCCTCCACGCACTATAAACTAACAGACACCTCCCTCTACACACTGTAAGTTAACAGACACCTCCCTCCTCACACTGTAAGTTAACAGACACCTCCCTCCACACACTGTAAGTTAACAGACACCTCCCTCCACGCACTGTAAACTAACAGACACCTCCCTCCACACACTGTAAACTAACAGACACCTCCCTCCACACACTGTAAACTAGCAGACACCTCCGTCGGCACACTGTAAACTAGCAGACACCTCCCTCCACGCACTGTAAACTAACAGACACCTCCCTCGGCACACTGTAAACTAGCAGACACCTCCCTCCACACACTGTAAGTTAACAGACACCTCCCTCCACACACTGTAAGTTAACAGACACCTCCCTCCACGCACTGTAAACTAACAGACACCTCCCTCCACACACTGTAAACTAGCAGACACCTCCCTCTGCACACTGTAAACTAGCAGGCACCTCCCTCCACGCACTGTAAACTAACAGACACCTCCCTCTACACACTGTAAGTTAACAGACACCTCCCTCTACACACTGTAAACTAACAGACACCTCCCTCTACACACTGTAAACTAGCAGACACCTCCCTCGGCACACTGTAAACTAGCAGACACCTCCCTCCACACACTGTAAGTTAACAGACACCTCCCTCCACACACTGTAAGTTAACAGACACCTCCCTCCACGCACTGTAAACTAACAGACACCTCCCTCCTCACACTGTAAGTTAACAGACACCTCCCTCTACACACTGTAAGTTAACAGACACCTCCCTCTACACACTGTAAACTAACAGACATCTCCCTCCACACACTGTAAACTAGCAGACACCTCCCTCGACACACTGTAAACTAGCAGACACCTCCCTCCACACACTGTAATTTAACAGACACCTCCCTCCACACACTGTAAGTTAACAGACACCTCCCTCTACACACTGTAAGCTAACAGACACCTCCGTCCACACACTGTAAGTTAACAGACACCTCCCTCTACACACTGTAAGTTAACAGACACCTCCCTCTACACACTGTAAACTAGCAGACACCTCCCTCCACACACTATAAGTTAACAGACACCTCCGTCCACACACTGTAAGTTAACAGACACCTCCCTCTACACACTGTAAGTTAACAGACACCTCCCTCTACACACTGTAAGTTAACAGACACCTCCCTCTATACACTGTATGTTAACAGACACCTCCCTCCACACACTGTAATTTAACAGACACCTCCCTCTACACACTGTAAGCTAACAGACACCTCCGTCCACACACTGTAAGTTAACAGACATCTCCCTCTACACACAGACACCTCCCTCTACACACTGTAAACTAGCAGACACCTCCCTCCACACACTGTAAGTTAACAGACACCTCCGTCCACGCACTGTAAACTAACAGACACCTCCCTCCTCACACTGTAAGTTAACAGACACCTCCCTCTACACACTGTAAGTTAACAGACACCTCCCTACACACTGTAAACTACAGACACCTCCCTCCACACACTAACAGACACCTCCGTAACACTGTAAGTTAACAGACACCTCCTCTACACACTGTAAGTTAACAGACACCTCCCTCTACACACTGTAAGTTAACAGACACCTCCCTCTATACACTGTATGTTAACAGACACCTCCCTCCACACACTGTAAGTTAACAGACACCTCCCTCTACACACCACACACGTCCACACACTGTAAGTTAACAGACATCTCCGTCCACACACTGTAAGTTAACAGACACCTCCCTCTACACACTGTAAGTTAACAGACACCTCCCTCTACACACTGTAAGTTAACAGACACCTCCCCTACACACTGTAAACTAACAGACACCTCCCTCCACACACTGTAAACTAACAGACACCTCCCTCCACACACTGTAAACTAACAGACACCTCCCTCCACACACTGTAAACTAACAGACACCTCCCTCCACACACTGTAAGTTAACAGACACCTCCCTCTACACACTGTAAGTTAATCTACACCTCCCTCTACACACTGTAAACTAACAGACACCTCCTGTCTAACACACTGTAAGTTAACAGACACCTCCCTGTCTACACACTGTAAGTTAACAGACACCTCCCTCACACACTGTTAACAGACACCTCCCTCCACACACTGTAAGTTAACAGACACCTCCGTCCACACACTGTAAGTTAACAGACACCTCCCTCCACACACTGTAAACTAACAGACACCTCCCTCCACACACTGTAAACTAACAGACACCTCCCTCCACACACTGTAAACTAACAGACACCTCCCTCCACACACTGTAAACTAACAGACACCTCCCTCCACACACTGTAAGTTAACAGACACCTCCCTCTACACACTGTAAGTTAACAGACACCTCCCTCCACGCACTGTAAACTAACAGACACCTCCCTCCTCACACTGTAAGTTAACAGACACCTCCCTCTACACACTGTAAGTTAACAGACACCTCCCTCCACGCACTATAAACTAACAGACACCTCCCTCCTCACACTGTAAGTTAACAGACACCTCCCCTCTACACACTGTAAGTTAACAGACACCTCCCTCCACGCACTATAAACTAACAGACACCTCCCTCTACACACTGTAAGTTAACAGACACCTCCCTCCTCACACTGTAAGTTAACAGACACCTCCCTCCACACACTGTAAGTTAACAGACACCTCCCTCCACGCACTGTAAACTAACAGACACCTCCCTCCACACACTGTAAACTAACAGACACCTCCCTCCACACACTGTAAACTAGCAGACACCTCCGTCGGCACACTGTAAACTAGCAGACACCTCCCTCCACGCACTGTAAACTAACAGACACCTCCCTCGGCACACTGTAAACTAGCAGACACCTCCCTCCACACACTGTAAGTTAACAGACACCTCCCTCCACACACTGTAAGTTAACAGACACCTCCCTCCACGCACTGTAAACTAACAGACACCTCCCTCCACACACTGTAAACTAGCAGACACCTCCCTCGGCACACTGTAAACTAGCAGGCACCTCCCTCCACGCACTGTAAACTAACAGACACCTCCCTCCACACACTGTAAGTTAACAGACACCTCCCTCTACACACTGTAAGTTAACAGACACCTCTACACACTGTAAACTAACAGACACCTCCCTCTACACACTGTAAACTAGCAGACACCTCCCTCGGCACACTGTAAACTAGCAGACACCTCCCTCCACACACTGTAAGTTAACAGACACCTCCCTCCACACACTGTAAGTTAACAGACACCTCCCTCCACGCACTGTAAACTAACAGACACCTCCCTCCTCACACTGTAAGTTAACAGACACCTCCCTCTACACACTGTAAGTTAACAGACACCTCCCTCTACACACTGTAAACTAACAGACATCTCCCTCCACACACTGTAAACTAGCAGACACCTCCCTCGACACACTGTAAACTAGCAGACACCTCCCTCCACACACTGTAATTTAACAGACACCTCCCTCCACACACTGTAAGTTAACAGACACCTCCCTCTACACACTGTAAGCTAACAGACACCTCCGTCCACACACTGTAAGTTAACAGACACCTCCCTCTACACACTGTAAGTTAACAGACACCTCCCTCTACACACTGTAAACTAGCAGACACCTCCCTCCACACACTATAAGTTAACAGACACCTCCGTCCACACACTGTAAGTTAACAGACACCTCCCTCTACACACTGTAAGTTAACAGACACCTCCCTCTACACACTGTAAGTTAACAGACACCTCCCTCTATACACTGTATGTTAACAGACACCTCCCTCCACACACTGTAAGTTAACAGACACCTCCCTCTACACACTGTAAGCTAACAGACACCTCCGTCCACACACTGTAAGTTAACAGACATCTCCTCTACACACTGTAAGTTAACAGACACCTCCTCTACACACTGTAAACTAGCAGACACCTCCCTCCACACACTGTAAGTTAACAGACACCTCCGTCCACGCACTGTAAACTAACAGACACCTCCCCTCCACACACTGTAAGTTAACAGACACCTCCCCTACACACTGTAAGTTAACAGACACTCCCTCCACGCAGTTAACAGACACCTCCCTCCTCACACTGTAAGTTAACAGACACCTCCCTCTACACACTGTAAACTAGCAGACACCTCCCTCCACACACTATAAGTTAACAGACACCTCCGTCCACACACTGTAAGTTAACAGACACCTCCCTCTACACACTGTAAGTTAACAGACACCTCCCTCTACACACTGTAAGTTAACAGACACCTCCCTCTATACACTGTATGTTAACAGACACCTCCCTCCACACACTGTAAGTTAACAGACACCTCCCTCTACACACTGTAAGCTAACAGACACCTCCGTCCACACACTGTAAGTTAACAGACATCTCCCTCTACACACTGTAAGTTAACAGACACCTCCCTCTACACACTGTAAACTAGCAGACACCTCCCTCCACACACTGTAAGTTAACAGACACCTCCGTCCACGCACTGTAAACTAACAGACACCTCCCTCCTCACACTGTAAGTTAACAGACACCTCCCTCTACACACTGTAAGTTAACAGACACCTCCCTCCACGCACTATAAACTAACAGACACCTCCCTCCTCACACTGTAAGTTAACAGACACCTCCCTCTACACACTGTAAGTTAACAGACACCTCCCTCCACGCACTATAAACTAACAGACACCTCCTCTACACACTGTAAGTTAACAGACACCTCCCTCCTCACACTGTAAGTTAACAGACACCTCCCTCCACACACTGTAAGTTAACAGACACCTCCCTCCACGCACTGTAAACTAACAGACACCTCCCTAACACTGTAAACAGACACCTCCCTCCACACACTGTAAACTAGCAGACACCTCCCTCGGCACACTGTAAACTAGCAGACACCTCCCTCCACACTGTAAACTAACAGACACCTCCCTCGGCACACTGTAAACTAGCAGACACCTCCCTCCACACACTGTAAGTTAACAGACACCTCCCTCCACACACTGTAAGTTAACAGACACCTCCCTCCACGCACTGTAAACTAACAGACACCTCCCTCCACACACTGTAAGTTAGCAGACACCTCCCTCGGCACACTGTAAACTAACAGGCACCTCCCTCCACGCACTGTAAACTAACAGACACCTCCCTCCACACACTGTAAGTTAACAGACACCTCCCTCTACACACTGTAAGTTAACAGACACCTCCCTCTACACACTGTAAACTAACAGACACCTCCCTCTACACACTGTAACCTAGCAGACACCTCCCTCGGCACACTGTAAACTAGCAGACACCTCCCTCCACACACTGTAAGTTAACAGACACCTCCCTCCACACACTGTAAGTTAACAGACACCTCCCTCCACGCACTGTAAACTAACAGACACCTCCCTCCTCACACTGTAAGTTAACAGACACCTCCCTCTACACACTGTAAGTTAACAGACACCTCCCTCTACACACTGTAAACTAACAGACATCTCCCTCCACACACTGTAAACTAGCAGACACCTCCTCGACACACTGTAAACTAGCAGACACCTCCCTCCACACACTGTAATTTAACAGACACCTCCCTCCACACACTGTAAGTTAACAGACACCTCCCTCTACACACTGTAAGCTAACAGACACCTCCGTCCACACACTGTAAGTTAACAGACACCTCCCTCTACACACTGTAAGTTAACAGACACCTCCCTCTACACACTGTAAACTAGCAGACACCTCCCTCCACACACTATAAGTTAACAGACACCTCCGTCCACACACTGTAAGTTAACAGACACCTCCCTCTACACACTGTAAGTTAACAGACACCTCCCTCTACACACTGTAAGTTAACAGACACCTCCCTCTATACACTGTATGTTAACAGACACCTCCCTCCACACACTGTAAGTTAACAGACACCTCCCTCTACACACTGTAAGCTAACAGACACCTCCGTCCACACACTGTAAGTTAACAGACATCTCCCTCTACACACTGTAAGTTAACAGACACCTCCCTCTACACACTGTAAACTAACAGACACCTCCCTCCACACACTGTAAGTTAACAGACACCTCCGTCCACACACTGTAAGTTAACAGACACCTCCCTCTACACACTGTAAGTTAACAGACACCTCCCTCTACACACTGTAAGTTAACAGACACCTCCCTCTACACACTGTAAACTAACAGACACCTCCCTCCACACACTGTAAACTAACAGACACCTCCCTCCACACACTGTAAACTAACAGACACCTCCCTCCACACACTGTAAACTAACAGACACCTCCCTCCACACACTGTAAGTTAACAGACACCTCCCTCTACACACTGTAAGTTAATCTACACCTCCCTCTACACACTGTAAACTAACAGACACCTCCCTCCACACACTGTAAACTAACAGACACCTCCCTCCACACACTGTAAACTAACAGACACCTCCCTCCACACACTGTAAACTAGCAGACACCTCTCTCGACACACTGTAAACTAGCAGACACCTCCCTCCACACACTGTATGTTAACAGACACCTCCCTCCACACACTGTAAGTTAACAGACACCTCCGTCCACACACTGTAAGTTAACAGATACCTCCCTCTACACACTGTAAGTTAACAGACACCTCCCTCTACACACTGTAAACTAACAGACACCTCCCTCCACACACTGTAAGTTAACAGACACCTCCCTCTACACACTGTAAACTAACAGACACCTCCCTCCACACACTGTAAACTAACAGACACCTCCCTCCACACACTGTAAACTAACAGACACCTCCCTCCACACACTGTAAACTAACAGACACCTCCCTCCACACACTGTAAACTAACAGACACCTCCCTCCACACACTGTAAACTAACAGACACCTCCCTCCACACACTGTAAACTAACAGACACCTCCCTCTACACACTGTAAACTAACAGACACCTCCCTCTACACACTGTAAACTAACAGACACCTCCCTCCACACACTGTAAACTAACAGACACCTCCCTCCACACACTGTAAACTAACAGACACCTCCCTCCACACACTGTAAACTAACAGACACCTCCCTCTACACACTGTAAGTTAACAGACACCTCCCTCTATACACTGTATGTTAACAGACACCTCCCTCCACACACTGTAAGTTAACAGACACCTCCCTCCACACACTATAAACTAACAGACACCTCCCTCTACACACTGTAAACTAACAGACACCTCCCACCACACACTAAGTTAACAGACACCTCCCTCCACACACTGTAAACTAGCAGACACCTCCCTCCACACACTGTAAGTTAACAGACACCTCCCTCCACACACTATAAACTAACAGACACCTCCCTCCACACACTGTAAGTTAACAGACACCTCCCTCCACACACTGTAAACTAACAGACACCTCCCTCCACACACTGTAAACTAACAGACACCTCCTTCCACACACTGTAAGTTAACAGACACCTCCCTCCACACACTGTAAGGCAACAGACACCTCCCTCCACACACTGTAAGCTAACAGACACTGATCTCCCCCTGATCTCTGATTCAAGCTTGTTTGTTTGGCTTTTCTTTTTTAAACAAATTCTAAAAGATGTCAAACAGATTTGTGTTAACCTCGTCCCCAGGCCAATTGCATATAAGAATCGTTGGGAAGAAGTGTCTGGGGAACAACGTTAGATTTGTGGTAACATATCTAAGAACCGACCTACTGTTTTTTCCTCTAGCATCCAGTGTACTGTGTGAATGTGGTGGGTACCCAGAACGCCAACAACCTGATAACAGTGTCTACTGATGGGAAGATGTGCTCCTGGAGTCTAGACATGCTCTCTCAGCCACAGGTGAGCAGAGGGGCATAAGGCTGCTTCCTAAATGACCCCCTATTCCCGTTATAGTGCACTACTTTTGACCAGGGTCCATTGGGTAGTAGTGCACTACATTTGTCCAGGGTCCATTGGGTAGTAGTGCACTACTTTTGTCCAGGGTCCATTGGGTAGTAGTGCACTACTTTTGGGTCCATTGGGTAGTAGTGCACTACTTTTGACCAGGGTCCATTGGGTAGTAGTGCACTACTTTTGACCAGGGTCCATTGGGTAGTAGTGCACTACTTTTGACCAGGGTCCATTGGGTAGTAGTGCACTACTTTTGACCAGGGTCCATTGGTAGTAGTGCACTACTTTTGACCAGGGTCCATTGGGTAGTAGTGCACTACTTTTGACCAGGGTCCATTGGGTAGTAGTGCACTACTTTTGACCAGGATCCATTGGGTAGTAGTGCACTACTTTTGACCAGGGTCCATTGGGTAGTAGTGCACTACTTTTGTCCAGGGTCCATTGGGTAGTAGTGCACTACTTTTGTCCAGGGTCCATTGGGTAGTAGTGCACTCTAAAGGGAATAGGGTGCCATTTGAGACATATGTATCGCAATAAACTCCTATTAATTCTCCTCAGAGAATTTATCTAAATAAATTATTTTTTTATCCATAAAGAAAAGGACTAGTATTTGTCTTTGTTCCATGTTTATTGAGGTAAACTATGAGCCTGCATTTAACAGGAGAGTATGGAGCTGGTCTACAATAAGTCCAAGCCCGTAGCAGTAACAGGAATGGCCTTCCCTGCCGGAGATGTTAACAACTACGTGGTGGGAAGCGAGAAGGGATGGTGTACTCTGCCTCCCGCCACGGCAGGTTAGTGAGCTGAGGCTCAACAGGGACACTTATTTATAACATGAATGTGTCTTCACGTTTCCATAGAAACAGCACACGACACTGGGGGATGTGTGTAATGTCAGTCTCTCACATTATCTATATTTTACAATGTTTTTTATTGTTACAAATGAATGCAACCTCATGAAGTTGATGTTATTTATGTTTCCGATGAAAACAGCGCAAGATGTTTGCAATATGTGTGTGTCCTTCGACCAGCCAACCTACGGTACCTGGAATGATAGCTTTATCTTAAAGCTCATTGAATGTACTTAGGTGAATGCCTTATTATGTTGTTGTGTGCAGTAAAGCAGGTATAGCTGAGATGTTTTGAGGGGGCACCAGGGCCCAGTGACTGGGATCAGCTGCCATAACGCTGTGGGCACTGCTCGACTTCTCACACCTCTTCATCACGTCCTCCTTTGACTGGACTGTAAAACTGTGGTCAATCAAGGTAAGACAAGTCACATTACTCTACTCAGGGTGTTGCCCCTGTTCCCTGATCTACATTTTAAACTAGCAATTACAAGACAGTTATAACTGCCACCTAAGGCCCCAAAAGAACCCTCAGCAGCAGTAGCAGCATTCTTTGTGGTGTCTCTGTAGAATTAGAATGGAATAGAATTCTCGTAGAATAGAATTTGAATTTGTTGTTCTTTCTGTGTCTGTCTCTGTAGAATTAGAATGGGAATGAAATTCTCGTAGAATAGAATTTGAATTTTGTTGTTCTTTCTGTGTCTGTCTCTCTCCAGCACAACAAGCCACTGTACTCCTTTGAGGATAATGCAGATTATGTCTATGATGTCAGTTGGTCCCCTGTGCATCCGGCTCTCTTTGCCTCCGTGGATGGGATGGGTCGTTTGGACCTGTGGAACCTCATCAATGACACTGAGGTGAGTCACACAATCTCATTGGTTACTTTACTTACAAATGGCCCATCGTTCCTTTGGGAGTATAGGTCATCGACAACTCCTGTCCATCACACTGTTCTGGGCAGTCTCCTCCAGCTCGTTCCTCTCCATCACATCCTGTTCTGGGCAGTCTCCTCCAGCTCGTTCCTCTCCATCACACTAGGGTCTGGGCGGTCTCCTCCAGCTCGTTCCTCTCATCACACTCTGTTCTGGGCGGTCTCCTCCAGCTCGTTCCTCTCCATCACACTCTGTTCTGGGTGGTGTCCTCCAGCTCGTTCCTCTCCATCACACTCTGTTCTGGGCGGTCTCCTCCAGCTCGTTCCTCTCCATCACACTATGTTCTGGACAGTCTCCTCCAGCTCGTTCCTCTCCATCACACTCTGTTCTGGGCGGTCTCCTCCAGCTCGTTCTTCTCCATGACGGTTTTTATTAGTTAATTGTTTACCACTGTACAACTTTCTTTTATCCTGGTCTGGATGTGTATGATGCAGAATAGGATTTGATCATATTCTACATAGCTATCTGTTGTTGGTATGTGGTTGTAAGATAATATGACGCTTTTTCTTTTTAAGGTGCCCACAGCGAGTGTGACGATCGAGGGCGTGTGCTCTGAACCGTGTGAGATGGGCGTCGGGAGGCAGAGAGGTTGCCGTGGGTGACTTCGGAGGGACGTGTCTGAATCTACGATGTGGGAGAGGTGAAATAATTAAGTCCATCATTTAAAGGGTTCGAACGATGAGAGAATGGGTGCTGCTGAAACAAGATGGAACTCGTGGCCCTTGTTGTTGTGCCTTGATTCTTATTCTTCTTTGCTGAAATGTGATACATTAGTTAGCCTACTGTTGTTTTCTATCCAATTGTTTTCAGTTTTTTTCTTCATATATATGCTCATCCATATATTTTATACTTATATATTCTTGTCCCATTCCCTTTTACTAGATTGTGTGTATTAGGTTTCGTTGTGGAATTTGTTAGATATTACCTGTTAGATATTGCTGCATCAGATCTAGAAGCATAAGCATTTTGCTACGCTACGCAATAACATCTGCTAACCATGTGTATGTGACCAATAACATTAGATTTGATTTGATATGTGACTGACCGTGTTTTGTCTCCTGTAGCTGGCAGTGCCACACCCTGAGGACTGGAGCCACTTCGCCCCGCACCCTCGTCGAGATCCGTGCCAACCGCGGGGATGGAGAGGAGGGGGCCGTGGAGCTGCCAGCCTGAAACCTTCTCACCCTCTCATCAATGGATGCAACGTTTCAGGACTGACAGCCTGATAACAGACATTTACAGATAACAAACCATCATTTACTGACGTAAAACAACAGCAGCATGCATGCTTCAGTGAGATTCAAGTCATTGGAATTAGACGGACTCCAACCTTATGCTCCATAGATCAAAGTAAGTAAATGGCGATTTGCCCGGGGCAACAACTATTCTTACCAGGGTTATTTATTTGTTATTGGT